>NW_024090497.1:0-34001 GCF_014356525.2 Nilaparvata lugens
AAAAATAAGATTTTGGAGTGAGCATTGTACATAAACGTCTCTGGTATTTTCACAAAATACAGGTTTATCTGAATTGAATAATGATTTTTTCAAGTGTTTTTCTTGACGCATAGAGAGTCTTGCAATAATTCTCTTAGTTTGAATTTTGCAAAAAATCAATGATACCGGTATAATTCAAGATAAAATTTTACTTCTCTCAGATTGTAATATCAAATTAGATTTTTTGATGAACAATGTGGATGAACGTTTCAATTCTCACGAAATGCAGGTTTAGTTAATCTGAAGTGAATTATGATAATTGCAAGTGTTTTTCTTAGCGCATAGAGAATTAACATTTTACTAGAGATATAACGACAATGGAGAAAACAGTTTTGAATAGTTTTTCAAAAGATAGGAAACTGCAATGTCATAATTAATGTGTAGGAAGAGTACTTTGGAGAGGAAAAGAAAAGAGAAAAGGAATAAAGAAAGACTGACAAGCAGATTAGAAACGGAAACACCTTGCAAGACTTATGATAACAAAAGAGCTTGATAGCGTGGATTTAGTCTCTCCTCTTGAGGCTTGGATCCACTTTTATTCCCACTGCGCTTATCTAGAAAAACCCAACTCTACCGAGAGACGAAGCTGGAATGTTTTTCTTTCAGTAGAACCAACCACACTCGGTAGCAAGGTCTATCAAAAGCAAGGCGACTGCCTAGGCATGGAATCTAGCGAAAAAAGTGAGACATCTTGATAATAATTGATTAATTTTATTTGGAACAGAAATGGAGATGTTCTATTGATAACATTTCTATAAACCAGGCTACGAATGCAATAATATTAAACTGCACCAACCAAGAAGAAATTAATGCCTGGGAAATTCAGGTGGATCTATTACTTTGATATTGTAACAAATTAACATTTTTTTGATCTTCACTTACTTTACTTTACTTTACTTTACTTTTCTTGTTCGTCACAGTTACTGAACTGCATTAAGGGAGCAACGATCCCGCAGTATATGACACGTCAAAGTTTAATCTAATATCTACCATCCCTCCTATTTCAACACAACAGATCCCACATAACATACATCAATCAAACACTATTCAACAAGGAAGTCTGCTAACCTGTACGGACAAAATACAATAAGGAATTACCTGAGTGTTTTTTTGAACTCCTTCAAGCCATCAATTTCTCTTATGTGAGATGGGATTAAATTAAATATTTTCATTCCCATATAAAACGGGCCACTCTCCAGCAGGCTTAGTCTGTGATGTGGGTAAACAAAACCTCTAAATCGTGTATTATGGGGATGACTCACCTGGTTCTCCTCATACATTCGTCTATTTTTAAAAACGAAGATTGCTAAATCTAATATATAAATAGCAGGAGCCGTCAGCAATCTCTTTTCCTTAAAATAAGGTCTGCAAGAGCGCATTGTATTAATCTTATAAATTATCCTAATGGCTTTCTTCTGCAGTATGAATATTCCATTATTCTCTATACTTTCTCCCCAAAAAATAGCTCCATATCTCATAACTGACAGAAAATAAGCATGATATACAAAAAGAACAGTTTTTTCACTCCCTACTCTAGCAATTACTCTTAATGCAAACAAGGCTCTATTCAATTTACTAGTGACATGAGAAATATGTAGCTTCCATTTCGAATCACTCCCCACCATCAGACCCAAGAATGTCGTGGAATCAGAAGTTTCAACTCTACTTTGAGTATTCAAGTTTATTCCAAAACTTTTATAATCTCTACTGAAGGGAATTACTTTAGTTTTTGTGTAGTTCAAACTAAGACTTAATTGTAACACATACAATAACAGATGATTGACAATCATAAAGACAGTGAAATTTTCTTGGTTATTCCGAAAGATTTATAGGGCACCATATGCTAGGGAACTTGGATCGGCCAACTTGGTTCGGGGAACCAAGTTCGTGTAGGATTTGCCCACACACTGTAGTGGGGAGAGCGAACAACCGTTCGTTACTTCAGTGTCTTTCGGGGTCTAGAGATGAGCGTTTCAAAGTTTGCAGCTGCTGTGGGAAGAAAATATATTGAATAAATATAGATAGAATATATCGCCCAGGCGGACCAACCGAACAAAGTTTTTAATCCAGATTGAAGACCAAATTCGTCACGAATTTGGTTCGCGGTTCGCCAATTTTCCACATACACTGGGGAACTTGGTTCGCAAGAACCAAAAAGTTCTCCGATCCAAGTTCCCTAGTGTATGGGGCCCTTATTACTTTGAAGGTGCATACTAAATTACTTATGATTCGAATTCAACGGTTATTCGTAAGCAGCTGGTATACATCGCTCCAAAGATTGTAAACTGCATCCCGAACGAGCTCTTCGGTGTACCTATTAAGTTTGTAACAATAAATATTAAAAACTGGATACTCCACAACTATTATTTCCATCTTAATATTTTATGAGTTCAAAATTTTTTTCAGCTTTTAAAACTATTCATTATTGTCTGGATTAATTCACAATTAATAGCATTTATTTCAAATATACTTACCATTCTTTGAATAAAAAGATTCCATTTAAAAATTAGCTTAAGATTTAGAAACAGTTACGGTAAGTCTCTACTCCTACTGGCGAACAAGTGTTTCACTTATGCCAGTAGTTCTTCACCTCCAGCCGTATTTTACAGATAGATGATATAGATATTTAGAATAATAATTATTGTTTTTTCTGATTGTCACATCTTTGTACAGTTTTTGTGTTTTGGTGAAATAAATTGAATTGAATTGAATTGAATTGAATTGAATTGAATTGAATTGAATTGAATTGAATTGAATTGAATTGAATTGAATTAAATTGAAATTGAGCGTCATGAACACGTGCATTTCACTTTTTTTAACTGCTGATGTTATACTTATTATATATATTACTTATTGTTTCTGTAAAAATACAGATTCAATCATTCATTTATTCATTGTACAAAATACTACAATAATAATATAATTATGACATTGAAGGAAAAACTAGGCTGATCCTGTTCTATTTCTCTCAAAAAATTTTGGTAAGAAGTTGATTTTGTTCAAAGTTTGAGGTTATGATATCACACACTGCTTTGTCACTTGATTTTTGGTCCAGGAATAATGAATGATAAATCAGCTGATGAAACATGAAATGCGCGTGTTCGTGGCGCTCTAGTCTGTACGCAGCTAAATATTTCGCACAATTTATGAGGAATTAACAATTTTTTAGAACTCTATTTCATTTCATCATAAACAATAAGTGATGATTGATTATCTGGGAGGTATATTGTCGTAAGATTCAAATATCAACCTCAAATTAATATGGAAATGAAAATACTCCTTAATGAAGTAGAAATCATTCAACAATTTCAAAAACCAATCAAATCTGCACTACGAAATCAAACTTATCAACTGCTTGCAATCTCATTATATGAGTGAAGTATCAGACAACTTTCGATAACTAGCCAATCAAAATACTGAATTCGTGTTTATTGCAAAATGATCAATTATTATCGTTTATTTGCAATAATTGGAACAAACTCATGCATGTATTATTCGCATCTCCATTACCAGTATAGTCATACAACCTCGGATAATAATTTCCATATTGGGATATGAGTGCTCTGAAATTTTCAATCAACAAACTCGAAATTGGGTGGTTCTATTATACGCACGTATGCTGGCGAATTGATGTTATTGCGTGAGCTGATTTATAATTTATTACTGACCACATAATCAACGAATCCTCTTCGGAAATAAATTTGAATTGTGTTGTTAACGACAGACAGGCCACACAAATCCAATTATTTATCACTTGGTCAATAAATTCAATTTTATATGTACTGTGCTTGGAATGAAATCAACATTGAAATCCGTTAATTATGGCGAAGTCAAATTGAAATGGAGATTTTTGCTGGGAATGATATAGAATCATAGGTCTGGTACTGACTCAGATTAATTGCTTATTATGTTGTCGAGTTTCATTTAAAAACAGAGAACTTTAGTGGAAAGGGATGAATATCCATTGATTTGGCAACTATACTTGCTGGAAACCGAGCTCAAAACAATGAAATGATCAAATTTGTATTGTTTATAATCAATTTCTTTATTTATTGATTTCACAGATAAAGTAAATTTAAATAAACAAAATACATAATAATTCCATGCATGGGCCCAAGCCTGTGTGCAGGAATGAGTTGCATCATCACTTGACTGTAGCCAACAAAAGTAAATCATGTAGTATATAATATTTGATACGTGAGAAGCTATTCAAAGATGCATGATTCATAAAATTTATAATTAAATTAATTTATAATTATATAATTAAACATTAAATTAATCCTTGTGATTCAATATGTAATTAAAAGCGAATCAAGAATGTTAATGATGAAAATGAATTGAATGAAAAAGTACGAAGATGATTAAAGGAAGTGTAAGGTATTAATTATGGTAAGGATGAGAAAATAATATTGAAGAGAGGTTGAAGAAGAGGAGATGGGAGGGATTGAGAAGAGCTGTTAAGCAAAGAAAGAAGAAACATTCAATGTTTACAACCCAAGGAGAGGCGAAGCACGAAAAAAATAATTTAAACAAAAGAATGTTGAACTCGATTCAAAAATGAGAAAATGCAAGCATAAGAGCAATATAATAGAATACTTCATACTTAAAAGTTAACAAACGATAAAAATAGTTCAAAAACGAATAATTATTATCAACTAGAAGTCCGTCATAGATAGAAATAAATGACGAAAAACACTCAGTCCCGGTTGCACAAAAGCCGTTTGAATTTTAACCGTGATTAATTACACGAGAACCAATCAGAGAAGGCCTTACTGATAAGACAGCTTCTCTGGTTGTCTCTCGTGGAATTAACCAATATTGAAATTCAAATTTATATTTAATTTTAAAGTTTTTGTGCAACCGGCACTCAATCATCGACACTAACTTGTTTCTCCATGAGTGAACAAGTAGTATACAAGTAAACAAATGATAATAGGGGAGTGATTGATTTATCGATGAATGAATGAATGAATGAATGAAGTTTTATTCTCAATAAGCACAATACAAGGAAATGTAAAATACATGCATATCAAAAACAAACAAACAAGATTATTATATACAAAATCTTATAATATGAGATATTTTAATATTATAATGCAACTTATTACTTATTGAGAAAAATACAATCCAGCACGTAAGATGCAACTTACGGACCGCTGGAGGGAGTCTAACACACTATTTTACTAAAGCAATAGAATGGACTGAAAAAAAAAGAAAAAGAGAGATAAAAAACATTTATGGGCTGTAATCAAAAAGGATATTAGTATTCAATTATTAAAGAGATGATGCTAATTAGAGAAAGCAAAAGAAAATCATTAAAAATAGAGATTCAAATTGTGTGAAAAGATTAATTTATTGATTTATGTTGCAAAAAAACGGTAAGAAGAGCAGGGAAAATACAAAAAAAAAAAATAAAGAGGAGAAAAATTAAAAAGAAAAGCAAGATAACAGAATGCAAAGTTAACAGAATTGAGTTAAGGTCCATGCGCCTGCAACTCCCGTTCTGAAGTGTGACCACTTGAAGACCCTACTCCCCTGAGTATCATACTGAAAGTTTTGAAGTCGCATCCTGGTGGTTAGGAATCCACCTTTAGCCAGTGGGTCCACTCATTTTCTTATTCTACTATCAAACTATTATTCTTGTATTGTTGCAAAGAAACGATTACAAGTAATACACGAAATTAAATTGAGGGCTATATATAACAATTTATTATTCTTCCTCAGTTTAATTTTGTACGGTCAGCTTCACGAACAAGCAGTTATGAGCTCTGGAATTATATTTCTGTTGGTTCAAAGACTGTAGATCTATTATCAATTATCGTCTATTACAATATTATCCATCATCTATGATAATATCTCGTATGAAAAACGAACAAAACTGAAGCAAAACTAGACATTATCATAACAAACAATTTTCCAGTTACTTTAGGTTCAAAGTCAGTTTATGAAACTGGAGTTTTCCATGTGAAATACAGAGTGAAAGGTGTAGTTAACTTCACTACCACCTCACATTCATTCGAGTTACAAATACAAATAAATTTTATTTTCATTAATATACAAATCAACAATCAATAAAATGTATATAATATTCAAAAATACAATATATTAAATTCACTACAAATATAAATTAATAAATAAATTTTTTTTCGGAAATTATCCTACTGAACTATGGGAAACCCATGTTCTAGAGCAGGTATAGTAGAAATACAATCAAATTTAAAGTGGGGGTGCAAATACATTGGGCAAGTGAGCTCACATATTGTTCGAAATTGTGTTTTCTATATTTATTGCCGGTTGCACAAAAGCCGGTTAAATTTTAACCGTGATTAATTCCACGAGAACCAATCAGAGAAGGCGTTTTTGAAAAGATGGCTTCTCTGATTGGCTCTTTTGGAATTAATCACGGTTAAAATTTAACCGGCTTTTGTGCAACCGGCCCTATGTCTTCCAGTTGTTGTGATCCAGTTTTTAACGGCGCATTTAAATTTTCTTGAGTTTTCTATTATCTTAATGTGTACAGGAAGTAAATTGTGGAATTTTGGTGCTAGGTGGTTGAAGTGTCGTTGATATATTGCCTTCCTAGCCACGTTCGTAATAACAAGGTTTCTGTTTATTGTGTTATGACTATGGTTCCTATGTTAAAAACTTTCCTGGTTTTTGTGTAGTCTGCAAATTATTCCCAAGAAGTAGAGCTGTCTCAAGGTGCATACAGATATACGCGCCGCGAACATGAGCAATTCACTTTTAATCAGCTGACTATATTTATATTTTTACAGAAACGGTAAGATACAGATATAAAAAGCTTGGCATCAGCTGATTAAAAGTGAATTTCTCATGTTAGCGGCGCGTAAATCTGTACGCACCTTTATAATATGTCCATCACACAAAACTCATTGTAGAGCTGGTCTGACGGTTAACGGAGTTATCATGCTCATTACATGACCTGTACCGAGCTATTGAGTTACTGTATTGTCACTGACAGAGACAAATTAAAGCTCCTAAGAAATACAGAATTTAGCTCACAGTTCAACCATCCATATATCTACGAATAACCATGATTACTACATGGCACATACTAAAGTAACTAATTGTCAGAATAGAGATTGTATTCATCTTACTTAACATCTCTCACTAATCAAATTATTGTCACATATAGGGAGGCAGCCTATAAACACTGTTGACCTTCCCATACATCTTCGGATAACCATGATCACTACACGGCACATACTAGCAACTAATATTATCAGAATAGGGTTGGGATTTATATCTAACCAACTAATTGTAAGATATAGAAGGCAGCCTGTGAAACACTGTATAGCTACTAGTATAATATGTTAGGGTTACTAGTATCATAGAGAAACAATATCGTAAGTAGATATCCCATGGAATAGGGCGTTTATGTTGCAACTTTTACTGTTATCTCAAGCCGATTACTGGCGATTTTTACTGTTTTGACTGGGTAAAAGTGTATGAACGGCACAATATGAGAGACTACCAGCGTCATAAAGCTTCACGGGAAAGAACTATGTGGACTATCAGCTTGGGATAACAGTAAAAGTTGCTACATAAACACCCTATACCATGGGATATCTACTTATACTATTGTTTCTCTATGCTAGTATGCACACTATACTAGGCCTACACTATATCCAACCTCCAAACACTATGTATCAATGTGAGACTACTGTTTTTACTGTAGAACACTGTGTAGCTATTAGTATATTTTAGGGTTAATATGCACTCTATTCTAGGCCTACACTATATCCAACCTCCAAACACTATGTATCAATGTGAGACTACTGTTTTTACTGTAGAACACTGTGTAGCTATTAGTATATTTTAGGGTTAATATGCACTCTATTCTAGGCCTACACTATATCCAATAAATTTATAAAATGTTCTTATGAACTATGTGATATTATTCAACACGTGGTGACTTTTTATTTAATTTAAGTCAATTTGAATAGCGCTTTTTAAATAATTCCCCCACTTTATGCAGAAAATCTAAAACGAGCTCGTTTGACTTATCACTCACTTAACTGAAGTTCTTGACGGTCTCGTGGATTGAATTAATTATTTCCAATAATTAATTAGGTAGGCTCCTTTCGTCTCTGCTGGGCTAGCGCGTGATCCAGATTCTTATAAGTTTCTTTCCGAATTAAAGATATATTTATGGGGAATAGTTACAAATTACGAACTCTTTGATAGCACTGAGTTCACAGATAATTTAACATTCAATACAAATATTTCACATTAAAAAAGGGTTTGGCTTAATAGTTTTAAAATTTTAAAAAAAGGAAGAAAGAACCCTAGACTCTATGTGCATCCTCTCAGGTCAAGATCTCAAGTCAGAAGAAGGAGGTTTTCAGAAAAAATTGCTTCTTCCAAGAATAATTCTGTAAGCTACTCTCTGATTGGCCTTCAATTTGATAAACTCAATACAATTGGTTGCCTTGGGAATCAGGGCTTCCTCGACTTTATAAGAGAAAAAATTAAATAAAAAAGAGTTTTTATACAAATATATGGAGTGTTTATCTTAAATTGAGTTCATAAATAAATCATAACATGCGATTTTAATACATTTAGTTTTTTATATGAGTTTTGTATACTCTTGATTTATCACGCTTTTTTAGATTATAATAAATATTTATACAGAAATAATGGGTGTTCGTATTTCTACACATCGACTTCCTTTAGTATACATATCCTTTGTGAGTAAATTTTATATAATTCAACCCGTTATACTGGTTGATCGAATAATCAGCTGATTCGTTCAGCATTGATTTTACTAATTATCGATTTATTCAAGATCGACTAATTCTTTTCAAAATGTAAACAAATAATTCTAACCTCAATGTTCATGCACTTTTATTTTTTATAATCCGCCAATAATAAGTAAGCCGCTTTATAATTTTTTGATCTTACCAATGGGTTCTCATAGTTATTGAATCACAATTATACATGTTTTCTTATCGTTTTTGATAATGCTATTACTCCTAATCGCTAATAATACTTGATTTAAGTTGATTTATCCTTTGACTAGGTCTAACCTTCTTTCCAATTTTATAATTCTATTAAAATTCATTGGTTCATTTTAAAATATTTGGTGGTATTAAATTACCACGTGACAAACTGGACATTATCATAACAAAAAAATTTCCAGTTTCTTCAGGTTCAGTTTAGTTAACTCAGTTAACTGAATTTTCTTCATGTGAAATACAGAGTGGAAGGTGTAGTTAACTTCACTACCACCTCATATATTACCACTTCACTACCACCTTCCTGATTTGAGTTATCATGCTCATAACATGACCTGTACCGAGCTATTGATTCATTGTATTGTCACTTACAAAGACAAATTTAAGCTCCTGAGAAATACAGAATTGAGCTCACAGTTCAACCATCCATGTATCTTCGAATAATCTTGATTACAACACGGCACATACTAAGTAACTAATTGTCAGAATAGAGCTTGTATTCATCTAACTTAACATCTCTCACTAATCAAATAATTGTCACATATAGGGAGGCAGCCTATAAACACGGTTCACCTCCCCATACATCTTCGGATAACTATGATCACTACACGGCACATACTAGCAACTAATATTATCAGAATAGGGTTGGGATTTATATCTAAACAACTAATTGTAAGATATATAGAGAAGCAGCCTTTAAAGCACTGTATAGCTACTAGTATATGTTAGGGTTACTAATATCATAGAGAAGCAATATCGTAAGTAGATATCCCATGGTATACGATATACTTTTACTGTTATCTCAAGCCGATTACTGGCGATTTTCACTGTTTTGACTGAGTAAAAGTGTATGAACGGCACAATATGAGAGACTACCAGCGTCATAAAGCTTCACTGGAAAGAACTATGTGGACATCAGCTCGGGATAACAGTAAAAGTTGCTACATAAACACCCTATACCATGGGATATCTACTTATACTATTGTTTCTCTATGCTAGTATGCACACTATACTAGGCCTACACAATATCCAACCTCCAAACACTATGTATCAATGTGAGACTACTGTTTTTACTGTAGAACACTGTGTGGCTATTAGTATATTTTAGGGTTAATATGCACTCTATACTAGGCCTACACTTTATCTAACCTCAAAACACTGTGTATCACTGTGAGCTACTGTTTCTACAGTGAAACACTGTGTAGCTACTACTATTTAGGGTCATCAAGCACACTACTAGGCCTACAATTTGTCCAACCTCAGACACCAGTAAATATCTACAAAACTGGACATTCCACCGTAACTCCGATGTTATACTTTCTCCAACACCAGTAGGCTAAACATCAACTGGACATTCCACCACCCCGGTGTACAATTTATGCTACGAAATAATAGGCTGAATCACAGGAATAAATTTCGCTGCACAACCAACAGTAGCATACTTTGTCAGTGACAGTTTAATATCAGTGTGGTGAAGAGACAAAAGTATAGTTCCGACCTCTGACTTGTTGCAGAGGCTCTAAACAACAGACTCTAAAGCAGTGGCTCTAAACAACAGACTCTAAAGCCACAGAGCTTGCCTGCTTGCGCGATAATTATCATCAGTCGGACCTGGTCACTGACCCCATAAACTGCGATAGTCCATGGATGTTGTGTCTTTGTGTATTATGCGATTTCATGGATGTCGTATCCTTGTCTAATATGCGCATCCATGGATGTTGTTCTCCTTGTCTATCAACATGTCAAATATATCCCTATCCTTGTCTATTAACATGACCAGTACATCTCTGTCCTTGTTCATCAACATGTTCAGTATAACCCTGCCCTTGTCTAATATGCGCATCCATGGATGTTGCTCTCCTTGTCTATCAAAATGTCCAATATATCCCTATCCTTCTCTATCAACATGTTCATTATATCTCTGTCCTTGTCTATCAACATGTTCAGTATAACCCTGTCCTTGTCTAATAAGCGCATCCATGGAGTTGCTCTCCTTATCTATCAACATGTCCAATATATCCCTGTCCTTGTCTATTAACATGTCCAGTACATCTCTGTCCTCGTCTATCAACATGTTCAGTATAACCCTGTCCTTGTCTATTATTATTCACGTCGTTATCGCCAGCTCGGCGTTATTAGTAGCCGCGCGATTCAGGCCGACGGCTTAATATGAGGCGACTACCGCATTGCATTGTAGCATCATACCAATCATTAGACAGGCCTGCATTTGAGGGTTGAGGCCCAGTGATAAGGGGTGGTATGCCGGGTCGAGACTCATTGGAATATTATTGAGTTGGAGGGCAGATTGGAGTAGGTCAGGTCATCCGTGTTCATTAATCTAGATATCTATAGGAAGGGTCAGTTTTAACTGTCGGAAATTGTTGAATGAGAAATGTTGATGGATTTACTGTAATTTACTTATCATATTACGATATGGCCACAGAATGAACCAATTCAGTGAACAAATGTTTTTCTCAAGAAATACTCAATATCATGAACAAACCGTGTTGTGACAGTTGAGCAGTCCCTAGCCATTAATATCATCAATACAATATCAATAGTCTTATAACATCACCCAACACCACTATAGAATAAACAAGTTGATAAAAACAATCTAAAAACTTGTAGTACCCTTTATTATTAAAAATTCTAGAATATTTAAACTAGTTTCGACCATATGTCATTTTGAAGTTAAAATGTAGAAAATAAATAAATTTAACAATAAATAAAGTTATTTATTACCTATGGTCGAAACTAGTCGTTAAAATATTTTCAAGTTTCTAATAATAAAGGATACTGCAAGTTTTTATTTATTTGTACAAAAGCAGCCCATACAAGTGGAGTGTTTTTAGAATAAACAAGCTATTATTACCAATAACTTTTGGACTGTAGTCTGATGTTTAAAATAGATACTATATTGTATAATAATATTGAACGTCTAGAGACCGCTTAAGTTGTGCCAAAGTGTTATATTATTAAGAGATGTTACCATTATGAAATGTAGAATGTTTAATAATATGAATAAACGACATTTTTGTCCATATTAATATTGCTTTTGGGTGGGGTTCACTTTGAGCTGACATCAATCCTTGATAATAAGTAGTAGCATCAATGCTTCCAATTCAACTAATGACAGATTTGATTGAGTATCATTGAATGATTCATTTTCTATAATCAATTCATTTTCTGTAATCGATTCAACACCCAACAATCATAAAAATATTCAATCGAGAATTCGATACAACCAAGTATTTAATACTCACAATCACTATAGTTCACTCACAGTTCAGTACAGTTCTTCATGTTTATCTCTGCTTTTTCTCCCAGAAAGGTTCCAAACAGAGAATGATGAGGATTGTAATGGTGTCATCCAACTTCACAATTATTCCATCAACTCATTCAAATGAACCATGAACTTTTTATAATGTCTCTATACTACTTTATTATACTCTACTAAGGTATTAATGTGCATTTTCATATTGAATTTGATTCATTCATATTTTTATTATTGTATATACGACTGTATATATCTTCATATTATTTCATTTTTAAAATTTCATAATTAGGTAAGTAATAATTCTTCTTGTTCCAAAATTGTATTATGCTGTAAATTATTGTATTATTGTGTGGAGGATGCAAAACCAGGTTTTACCTGTTGTCTCCATGAATAAATAAATAAATAAGTTTCAACAAAAGAAACCTTCACAATAAAAACTGAACTCTCCACATAAACGTCAACTTCGTGAGATTTTAGCTGTTGTGATGCTTGTTGATCCAAAATTTGCCTCAACACTTGGGATGTGGTGACTGCTAATGGATGCAGTTAGCAGGGAAGGATCCGGCCTTAACCAGATTTAATCCCTTTGAGACGAGCCGCACGCCACGAACTTCAATTTGGCGTATTAGGCACCTAAGCTGTGATGTGTTGACCGAGGCTGGCCTCTATGATGATGTTTGGCTACATGGCAAACATGTCCGAAATTAGTGTCATACATTATATCACGTGTTATGACAGAGAGGAGATTGCTGGCTCTTACTAAGAGGACGTGGGATGGATATACTTGTCAGCCTTGAAAGTTCTGGTATAGAAACATCTCGTATCAAAACTTATGGATGCTTATAATATTTCAGACATGATTCAACAGTTTCAAATACAGTTTCATATGTAAGAAATATATTTAATGGAAATAATGAGGTAATTGATACTGAAGTTGTTGAGGGGTGAACAACCCCTTCCCTAATCCTCCGTCAGGCGCACCTATGGCCGAACCGAAATCGGGCGCACCCGGCCAGAGAGGTCACCTTCATATTATAACCACCACTTCACACTAGATGAATTAAAATACAAAATACTAATAGGGTAATGATTGGTAGGATCTATTCTAAGTAATTATACCAAACATATTACAAAAAATTGATTTTTTGAACACTAATAGTAAGGTTAAACTTAAAAATGAAAATTATCAATTATTGTGAAAAAAAATTTCTTTTAGCAATCTAGGATATTTTTTGAAATTATTGGAACTGATCTTCAATAAGTAGTCATTGTGATGTGAGGCTCCCAAATCAGCTGCAGTCAAACAGGTTTGGCACAGTGGCCTAATTTGTCATCCTAATCTGTCATTTTTTCTAATTTGTCATTCTCCTGAATCCTGTTTCAGTCACTCATATTCCACACTTTCTTGTTTTGGGAGGTATTGTTGGTCATGGGGGGGGGGTGTCAATATATCAAGTTCATTAGGCAAAAACTTTTTCAAGCGTTTGCAATTGAATTGCCATTCCACTTGTATTGAGACTTCGCCAGGCTAATTGTCCCATCACAAGCTGATGAGACAAAGTTTTTTGAAATATTCTCCTTTTCAGAAGTTCAAGTTGATTTCCAATCGAGATCACTTGTGCATTGATGCACAACATTCAACATTCAGGTAGGCATAAAAAATTACCATTGGCCAGTATCTTGCGTTTATGACATAATCAGGCGCATGTGGCCTGTGAAGCCATGTTGAAATATCACGAACTATGCAAAAGTTAGCGACTGACTGAGGCTGGCATGTTGTGAGGTTGATAGATTTAGGCGAAAAAATGGAGTGGTGGGGCGCTCGGCCGACTTTATGGTGTAAAGAGGGAAATTATATTGTTGGTTGGCCTCTGAGGCCGGCTGCGCCTGACGGAGGGCTAAGTCCACTTTCAAAATTTCCCCAAAATTTCCCATTGGGAAAAAATCAGATCCCATCCTTCCATAGCCTACTGAAATTAGTCATTTTCATACTGCTGATATTCATTGTGCCCGTACAAGATTTGATTCTGTGCCCCCAGACTCAGCTTGCGTACTGACGTCTCTATAAAGTATTTTCACACAGCGTTTTGAATCAGTGGATCAGTAGTATAAAATGCTCGGGACATAATGTTTAAATTTCATGAAATATTGTTTTATTGAATTCTCTATTAATGTCAATAATCAACAAATAATTTATTTGCACAGTACCTAGGTTACAATGTCATAACAATGATTCTTTCTCCGTATTGTATGATGAAAATAGTTCTGTATTTGAATATTCAATATTACGGTCGGTAGTAGAATTTTCAATCTTAAATGAATTTACACTCTCTAGCAATGCCGGTCTTGAATTTATTGGTTATGCGGTTTAAATATCAATAAGAAATTGACATACATCAATGGGATTCTATATTGATATTCATTGCAACTTCTGCTGCTCCAGATCAGTCAATAATTATCCATTTCTTCTTCATTATTAAATCTCTCCTGATCAGGGTTATGTGTGTTGCTCTCACACATAACATCCATATCACTACACACATTTCAGTATCAGAGTCCGTGTCTTGTTCAGTGAGAATATATTCTTTTTCATGTGTTCTAGTGGGACTATTCATACTAGCTCAGTTGGACCAAAAGGGAACAGTCAATTATTGAAACTTTCCAAAAGAGTATTTCCAGATTCTAATAGGCTATACAGGAATCCAGCTTTTCAATTCTAGAATATTTTATAGAACATTAGAGCTGCTAATCAGCATTCACTTTGAATTTTCCATTATAGTACAGTTGATAGTATATTGGTGCAAAACCTCTCTCACCTCAACACAGAAATTCTCTTCACTTCATACTGAGCTTGTCAGAACATTGATGAGTATAGGTAGATAATATAAGTTTATACAGCGCATCGATTTCCATTAACATGGAAAATCTCTTCATTTTATATCGAGCTCCGCTAAAGCTTCATGAATATGGATTGATAATCTATTAGAACTGAAGCCAATCTATTAGAACAAAAGCCATGGAGAAACGGAGGTAATTTTTCAATTTTGCCGCATTTTCAAGTGGTATGGGGGTTGGCAAGGCTAGCTTTAAACAATGGGAGCGTCCATCAGATTGCAATGTACATCAGATCACCATCCGCCGGACTCGTATAGGATAATGCAACTTTTTGAACTAATCGACTGATGCTGATAGAGTTGCTGTGCTGCTGAGTGTCCATAAATATTCATGGCCTCTGCAGTCTGATAGCGTTTTGCAGTCTGATAGCATTTTGCAGCAGACCAACTGCCAACTACTGAGTCAGACAACTGAAACAGCGCCAGCCGTTGGCTTCATTAACATAGCACTCAGCTCACTTCTCATACAAGCAAGTCATCGACCCCCTTCATATGATTAATCAATGCGAAATCCGGTTCCAGCAGTTTTAGAGGCTCAGGTTGAGGAGTTTGAAGGTAGTTTCACAAAAGGCAATTTCCAGAAGGTAGTTTTTTATAGTTCATAGCTAAGGAGAATTTTCACAGAAGGAGAATTTTTCAATTACAATAAGAGTTAGGAACTCAGGAGAGTTTTAACTATCAAAGTTAAGTGGGAGTTTTTCCAACTCACAATTTTCTTATGATCAAGGGTCTAAACTCTCCTCAGAGAGTTCCTTCAGAGCATTATTGAACTTGCAAAATTCTTCATTTTATTTGAGTTTTTCATTTCAACTTAGAGCCTAGATTTATTAATCAATGTAACTTTTTCATGATTTATTCAAACTCCCATAATATATATTATGTTTAGCATCTTCTTTTAAACGACAACAAACCACTGGTCACCCTTGTCAGCTGGTCCACAATTTAGACTGAGTTTATAGATTGATTCCATAGATTATATTATATTCAATTAATTTATATATTTATACATATTTTATACATTCTTTGTAATATATTCAGACAACAGCAAATTAGGAGTTTCCAATTACCATTTCTCTTTACCAAATGTATAATGTTATGTTGGCTAACATGTACCAATTCATATTCAATGTTTACCTTAACCTTTTAGCTTTAGTCAACTTGAAAATGTGACCGGTGTGGTCACGAAACCATGGTCGTGTACCGAATAAAACTGTGTAGAATTTGACAACATATGTGTGTTCTTATTCAATCTTCAAATACAATGATTTATTTGAAGCTCATTTGGCTTCACAAATCTTAGACAGATTACGGACACAAATAAAATCAGGGGGTAATAGCTTAGAGTGAAGATACCGTTAAAGGTACTTTATATTATTTGTCTCTGATAAAAATTAATTATTATCCAATTTGACTATCCCCGATTCGAATTTATGTCATCGATATGTAATTATTCTTGAAGTTTGTATAATATTTGTTTTTATTATAAAAATTCAAATGGAAGAATGAATTCATTCATCATGTAGATCTTTGAACGTATAAAAAAGGTCCAGTATAATTATTATTTAACAGTAGTGTATCTGAAATTAAATAGACAAGTCCGTCCTGGAGCCTGTTTCATAAAACTTATACGTCACCTATAACAGGAGAATCATCACTCCTATCAAATGCTCAATTTAGGTGTTAAAATCAGCTGTTCCTGTATCAAGTGTCTTCTAGATTTGAACAGGATAATGGAACAGGCCCCTGATGACTAGTTATGAAATGTCGTAGTTGATGAAGTTATGAATTTTCATAAGGCATATATATACAGGTACAGCACTACCTATCTCGGTTCGAACGGATAAAGTTAAGCTGTTTGTAATAATAAATGCAAACATACCCCTATGTAAACCGAGTGCATATCTCGCAATCATGTAATGCCTACAATCATTCATTCAATGTGAATGGTGCATATGGCCCTGAGGGACACACTCTTTGAAGTACAATGCTCTCAGATATGCAAGTGGACGTTTTAAAAATAACATCAAGTTTACCATATTCCCCTATGCGAATTCCCACCGTTGCTAGCCGGAGGCTGATGAATCAAAGTTTTCTCGTATGTCGGCGAAGCTTCAGACTGCACCTACGCAAAGTGAAGACTTGGCACTTGAACTGAGCAGAATTATTGCGGGGTTGACGCCTGAATGCTGCAAGTATTTTGGGGCGATGAACGCTGTATGATTTCCCAGGAGAAAGTTTCATCTCCTCTGCGAGACCCGACCCTTTCAACATGTTATTTTCGTACCGAAATTCCGGTCCTAAGTTGATTAAAGTGATTCACTTCATTTCCGATCAGAATGCTTCAACTGGAGACTTTGTTCTAATTGGTGGATTTCTTCCCCCAATGGCATTGACTTGCTTGACTTGCATAGCAGTATTCTGTTCTATTATTGGTTAAAATAGTGATGATACAACCATTTATCAATTTTGGATATGTGGGAAGCATTACTCTATGATCATGATTGACTGAGGGCTGGGAAATAATTGAGACTCTATGACCATTCATGAATTATTATCATGTTTGAATATTGCATAGCAGTATAATACTAAATTTGGGCATTGTCTAATTTTTTTTTTGAATGTAGGCAATTCTGCTTAATTATAGACCAAAGTAGTGATGACACAACTAATTCTCAAATTAGGATGTTCGAGAAGAATAACTCTATAATCATGATTGACTAAGGATTGCAAGGTAATTGAAATTCTATCCATGAGCACTTGAATTGACCTGAGAGAATCACAAATATCAGACAGAGTCACAGACAATGCTCATCAGTGATAACCTAATTCATGCTCATGATCTCTTCCCGATTTTTTTAAAAACCTGGAAGCACATATGCCTAGTACGATTAACTTTGACCGTAAATCCTAATAATGAATGAGTTGGAATAAGCCCATTGAACCCTTCAACCATGAATGGTTGAAATTGGGTTGTTGAAAACTCAGATGATTACTCAAATGACGATATGGTCAGTTGATTCCATTCTTAGTGCCGGTTGCACAACAGCCGGTTAAATTTAAACCGTGATTAATTCCACGAGAGCCGAACAGAGAAGCTGTCTTTTCAATAACGTATTCTCTGATTGGTTCTCGTGGAATTAATCACAGTCAAAATTCAACCGGCTGTTGTGCAACTGGGCCTCAGACTTGTTTTGACTAATAGGGGTTGAGTATGACTTGCCCGCCAAGTTCTGTTTCCAGAGCCCGTTTGATTTTCATGTCAGCACCTCAAGGTCTACCACGTGACTAAATCTGTTGTAAGTTGTGAATAAGTTCAAAATGAATTGTACTCTGTTGATGAGATGAATGGATGACGATGATAGATGAGTGTTTTTGTGGAAGACTTTGCCCTTGCAACAAGTTTTCTCAAAAACAAAAAATTATAAAATATTCCATCAGAACAATGAATCTTTTCCCAAATATCAAAGGATAAAACTCAGGTGTTGATCTGAAAACCAGACGGGCTCTGAAAACAGAACTTGGTGGGCAAGTCCTACTTTATTCTTCATTGATTCATTTATCAATATGATGGGGAGAGTAAAAATATGGTAACCTTGTGCTATTCCTCTCCCAAATTTAGATAAGGTCCGAAATAGTTATGTCTTGTAGTTGTTCACTTCACAAAATATTCAGTCCTTAATCATTTTCACAAAGTAGATTTTAGAATTTGGATGCTTCAAAAAAAATCAATCATAGAAGGAATATTTCACATTCTTATCACTAGAATAGGAAATATCCACATATTAGAGAAATTATTTTGCAGGACCAATAAACATTACTCATCTCTCATTAGTTGAAAACACAGATATAGTCAGCTGATTAAAAGTGAATTGCTCATGTTCGCGGCGCGTATATCTGTACGCACCTTAAGAATAGCATTCAAAAACTGACGATATAGAGAACTAGGCGTCAGGCTCACTTCGCTCGCCGTATCCGCCCCCTAGACCCCCGACTATATCGTCCAAGAATGAGATCAGCAGGCTAGCTTCGCTCGCCTGCATTTTTTATATGAGCATTTTTATCATATGTTAGGACGATCCAGACGGGGGTCCACACTAAAAGTCTGGCTAAACGGATATGGCGAGCGAAGCGAGCCTGACGGTTAGTAATATAATATTCCCAGGAATAGCTCTGATTAAAGTAGCAGTGCCCAATCAATTTTCCCGCGATAAATGAATTTCAATCTTCAACTTGGTGCCAACCTAACAAAGTCAACTCAACTTAAATCCAACCTGACAAAATTATTAATCTAGTTACCAGTTAACAACTGTTTCGAAGAGGTATTCTCTCTAGATTATAGTTCTATATTAACATATGATATGGAAATTTTTCAATTATAATTAAGAGAATAAGAAGAGCATACATGCTAAAAGACGAACTTTAAACCCTTAAAAACCACCCTTAGAGTTAAAATATTGCCAAAAGATTTCTTAGTGCGCCTCCAAAGGGCCAACTGAACATACCTACCAAATTTGAACGTTTTTGGTCCGGTAGATTTTTAGTTCTGCGAGTGAGTGAGTGAGTCAGCCAGTCAGTCAGTGAGTGCCATTTCGCTTTTATTTATATAGGTTCCAACTTATCACATAAGTCAATAAATGAGCTGAACACAACTAATAAGCTTGATCTAGGGAACTAAAGTTGATAAAATGATAATTCTTTTATTTAGGATGAAGAATTTAGAACGGAATACGTCCGTGATGCAAAAATCTTAATAACACTACAACCAACAATGTGTGAGGTCTCTGAACTTATTTCAGCTTTACCTTTGTCCAGTCCGCACTAGACTGCGTGGAATTAATGGAATTGCACAACGATTCAGAGAATGCAGAAAGCCCTGTCTATCTCGCATGTGTTGTGTGGAACACCGTTTTAAACACTACTTTTGATGCGTTGCTATTCGAGAGCCTACTCTTTCCCAAAGGTCGGGAGGGTAACCCAGTATTTTTCCATTAGTGTTAATAACCAGCGCTTCGGTAGTTCTTATAAAGCCGGGGTTCGTTTAGTTTGTACTCATCGTTTCCCCAACTACTGAAAAAAACGACAGAAAATGGAGTGGCGTTTCTCAACGACTGAAAAGGGCAGAGAATGAAGTAGAAAGGAAAGAGATGAAAGCTTACCACAATTTTTCCTTTGTGCCCGTTTGTTAACTGGGTACTATTCGGTATCATACTAATAGCAAAGTGGAAATTATTGTCTTATCAAGATGGGAAAGGGACAAAAAATTAGCTCGGAGTATTATTTTCATTGCCATATGTGTATATAGTATTGCCAACTGATACTCAAAGTATTTTTCTTATCAGACACATTCAGATATTGGATGACGTATAAAAAATCCTATTATATTAAGCGAGCAATTTCTGTATATTATAATATGTTTATATCTATCTGGTTATTTTTATATCTTGTTGTATGATTTATTTATGTTCAACAGATCTCGAAAATGGCTCTAACGATTTTCACGAAATTTAGAACATAGTAGGTTTATGATATAAAAATTCGATTACTTTAGGTCTCATCCCTGGGAAAATTTGCTAAAGGACATTAAGAGTATGATTCATCCTTGGAAAAACAGCTGAGACTTTCGTCGTCTGTGGATAATAAAAGTGAGTGAGCGCGTGCGTCTGTGGAAAATCAAAATATCTCATCCCCGAGATTCATAAACTGAAGTATGGCCAGCTGTTAAATATAAACACGACCTAAAATATAAAGAAACCTTAAGGTTTTGAAAGGTGAAATTATCCATAATTGACCAAAAATAGTAATAATATTCAAAATAAAAACATATTTTTGCGATATTCCCAAATTTATAAAAATTCGGGGGAGAAAGAGCTTTGGGCCGTGCATTCCTCAACGTTCCCCAATCATTTTAAAGAATTTTGTTTTGCTTATCAATAAATAAATAACGAGCGAAGCTCGGTGCCCCGATATTGAATGTTAAATTGAATAAAAGTTGGATGACAACATTCAAATGAACGTACCGTATTCATATTATTGTTATGAACAACAATTCC
This sequence comes from Nilaparvata lugens, assembly GCF_014356525.2. NCBI lineage: Eukaryota > Metazoa > Arthropoda > Insecta > Hemiptera > Delphacidae > Nilaparvata > Nilaparvata lugens. The sequence continues at coordinate 21,239 of NW_024090497.1, forward strand.
ATCGTGTTCTCAATCCATGTGAATTAATAGGAATTTATCACTTGTGATAGGTCTACTTGAATGCCAAGTCAGTTATTATTGTTATAAGTTATTGCTACAGTTAGCTATTTATAACTAAATTTATCAGTTATTTAAAGTTATTGCTTCTTCCAGTAATCTTGTCACATTCCATCCAGGAATGCAGATAATAAATTCTTATTTTTGAAATCATCAACCACCTCATAATTATCCAGTTATTCTCTTTAATAACACTTCTCACTCTGTCACAATCAATGCTAACGAATAAAATTGAGATTCAAATCTAAGAAGAATTAGATTCAAATCTACGATTCAATCTTTCCAATTAAATTTGAGATTTAAATCTTAAATCTTCGATTGAAATCATTAGGAGTTACTAGAAATTGAAATATGAGTATTTTAACTGGTCTTATTCAAAATTATTCTGGTCTTCTGCTCAAATTAATACGATGTGATACGATGACAGTGTGCGTTCGTAAATACAGCCTTCTCTAGCATTGAGATCGAGAAGTATAGACTTCTAATATCAAGCCTTCTCAATCAAATCAAGGACACGATACCCCCTTTCCATTCATAACTAAATATTCGTAACTAAGACACTAATACTTTGAGGTCAACTTTGTTAGTAAACTATGCAGACAGATAGAAAAGGCTTCTTTGTTTCTAGAAAGTTTCAAATTCGACGCGCCTGAAACCGTTTATAACCGTGATGATCTCGGAAACCTTTCTCTGCTCTGAAGCGAACTCAGAGTAGGGCCAAAGTTCAACGTTCCTATACTTGTTGGATCTGTCAGACAAGCGAACTACCGCTGCAACTGTAGTTTGAACTAGACTGTAGTTTTGTGAATAGTTGGCGAAAATTTGCACTTTCACCGGCTTTATTCCGAGACGACGCAACTTTCCGGTGTTGTATAGGCGGGAAGGATGTGAGGGAAAAGAAAGAGTGGAGTGAGAGAGCACGAAGTGTCTGATGTGGAAGAAGAAGAGAGAATGAGTAGGAGATGTGTAGGGGATGGAGAGATGAATTAAACGGGAAGAAAGAGAAGCAGAGACTTATTGGAAGAAACGAAGAGGTAAGAAATGTCGGCATCAAGAGCTAATAGAAAAGAGTAGCAAGAAATGGAATAAGATGCATGAATTATATGGGTATGAAGAATTAAAACGGAGTATAAGAATGAGGAAAAGAGTGGAAAAAATGGGAAGAGGTGAATAGTATATGTGAAATTGAGGTTGGATAATCAGGCCTCGGTAGATAAAGACTCATAGTTGATAAATACAGTTATTAGAAGAAGAAATAGTTACTGAAAATCAGAGTGAGATAGATTGGAACATTCAGGAAGTTGAGAAGTCAAGGAAAAGAAAAATATGGAGGAGCGAAGCAATTGGACAGAAGAGGGAGAAGAATAAAAGGAAAAAAATGAGGAAACGAGGAACACAAAATGAAAATGATGGAAGAAGTGGGGAAGGATGACAAGTACTTTGAAAAGGAGGAGCAAAATGATAAGAAACAAGATAAAAGTGAGATAATCTGGAAGGGAAGAAACTAAAACCAGATGAAGACCAAAGATCAGGATGAGAGCCATCTTGTTGGGAAAAAAAGGGAAGAATGAGAGATCAAAATTGTGGGGAAAAAAGCAGGGAAGAATGAGATATAAAAATTGAGGAGAGGGAAATATTGATAAGAAGACGATACAATTTAAAGTATTAGTGGAAAAGAACCAACTGTTGAATTGAATGTCTTTCATTGATTATTTTGTACAAAAATCTCGTACAACAATCATTTGTACATCAATCTGTAAAACATAAAATTTTCGATTAACACTAATCATCAATGTCAATGGAAAGACATGAAATTCAGGAGGATATCTCCAAGTTTTGATTTCATGATGAACATTGTTTTAAGGATTCATTCCTTTGCTTTGAGGACCTATTCTATTGATTTAAACTCATTCACAATAATAGAAGATTAATTCACAATGTTGGACTTAGACGAGACATTCGTTCTTACTCTTGCTATTTGCTGAATCAATGCTATAGTAGTAATTCACAATATATCAGCCAAACCAAATAGCGAATAATAGCGACTAAGGACCATATCTACTTCAAATGCCAAGTCACAATTATTGCTTTTTGATCGTATTCCTTCCAATGTGTTACATTTCGAATTTAAACGATCAGCTAATTTTTTTCGCTTGAACTGAAATGGTGCATAAGAGCCCTAGCTTACTATCTTCAGATCGTTAATACCCCTATAACCTATAATCGTAAGTGAGCAGTTATTATCAAACACTCTTTACAATAAACTCAATCAAAACAATCGATCAAATCAAATCAATTTTATTCTTATAATTTACAAATCATACAGTACAGTTACAGTACATTTATATATACCCTCACGTTGTGAGAGACTCACATGTAGGCTTGAGCCTATGTTTGTGAGGGTCTGGCGTAATTCATTGAGTTTAAAATCGACAAACAATTATTAAACTAAATTTGAGAAAAATACAGATTAAAAAAATGATGTTGAAAAAATGAAAATCAATGTTGATATTTAGAAAAAAGAATAATTGGCTGCGGAAATAACTAAAAAATCAGTAAAACCAAATAAATTGAATGAAAAAGACTAAGAAATTGTCAAAACACCACAGATTTATTGATACTTAGAAAGACCGGTTTCGGTTATTACACCATTGTCAATCTCTGATAAACAGAGATTGTCAGATGGAGATGGAGTTAAACAGAGTTTATCAGAGATTGACAATGGTGTAATAACCGAAACCGGTCTTTCTAAGTATCAATAAATCTGTGGTTTTTTGAAAATTTCTTAGTCTTTTCCATTCAATATGAATAATTACCACAATATCAACTTCTCAACTACACAAAAAATGAAAACTAAAAAAGATAGATACACTATAGCAATGAGACATCTGCACACTACAATATACACTAGCTTTCTACACCTAGAAGTGTGTGCTCAGAGCCTGTGGGAGTGGCAAGATGCAGAGGAAAAGGAAGGAAACAAAGAGTATGAACAAAGAGGGAGGGATGGGATAAAGCGAGGTGGTGAGAAAGTTAGCAGAAAGTTCGAGGCGAGGAATTTAGGTGCGCGAAGCTGGAAAGTTGCGTCATAGTGGGGCTGTGAAAGCAGCTGAGAAAAGTGTTACAGCCAGAAGACGGATTACCCGACTCGGTAACTTATCTTTGAAACAAAAACACGTTTTCCTTCAACGGTTGTTGCCAGTTTAAGCAAACGCAAACTCTATTTCAGCCTACGCACGGCAAACTCAATGATCAAAACTCGTTCAGCACTTAATAAAACAAGTCGTGTCACTTGCAGTTTTGACAAGGCTTACAATCGGATAAAGTCTGTTTGAGCTTGTTACAATTTGGTTCAATTCATTTGAGTCGGGAAACTTTTGGCTGATCCTAATAACATGGTTGTTTCAAGTCATGAACTATAAAATACTGATATAGTTGCTTCATTCAATACTGGGAGTATTGAAACTTTCTAGTAACAATTCCGAAATTGAATTTTAAAGTAGAATAAGCATACAAGCATTCGACTGAGTCACTGTCAATATTGTAGAACCGTTCCATGATGAAATAAAAACACACATATATCGTCAAATTCTACAGTTTTATTTGGTACATTTCCAGTCAGCTTGAAATAATTTGACCTGTGTGGTCACGAAACCATGGTCCTATACCAAATTAATGAGACTGTATAATTTGACAATATATGTGTGTTTTTATTCCATCATACAAGCATTCATGAACAGAACCTTTGTTAGCTATCTTAGCAAGTGAGGGCAGAATTTTGAACCTTTGGTAGCGCTATCAAAACTCTATGGGATTTCTTGGAGTGGCGCTTGCGAAACGTATGTGTTTAAACGACGAGGCTCTAGCGCCTCATAGCTTCAACTATTTATTAGGATTGTTTAATATTCCTCAATCATTAATCTCCTCCATCCAACTGGAACGTCGACATCCACAGAGACCTGGAGGTGGAGTTCGTTGCAACAGAGATTGGGCGCTTCGCACGCAAGCATGCAGACAGGATCCAACGGCATGAAAATGAAGAAGTCGCTCAGCTACTTGACAACACACATATGCTTCGCAGATTGAAGCGTACCAAATCCTTCTAGTTGTGTGGTGCTGTGGAGTTAAAGTGTCAAAAGCAGAGCAGTGTTGATAGTGTGAATGTGTATATTATAATACATGATAACTTATTTTATTACTATTATTATCTTTGTCGATAATTTCAAGTTAGTTGCTAGAAGTAGCAGTCCTGGTGAGAACTACCTATCTTATTGATGTTTAACCCATTATTATATCGGAAAAAATAACTCAATAGTATTTTTAGACTATATTGCAATAGAAATTGAAAATAAAATTAATCTCCTCCATCGACAATAAATGATGGTGAAACGGGCATAACTATAATCTCATTACTATTTTTTTCTTGATTTAATAGTTGAAAGGAGAACAAGTACCTCGCAGCCCTCGTATTCCTCAAGTAGTCTATCAAGCAGCAAAGACTTGATCACAAATGTCTAATCTGCAAGATTTTATTTGATTGTAAATGGGCAAATAAGAACGTTATATTAGAAATAATATTATATGAAATATTATATGAAGTTAATAAGGACGTAATATTCTACACTCTATCACTTAAGAGTAATATTGAAAGCATTTTGTTTACAGAAAAATGAGTATTATATGAAGTTAATAAGGACGTAATATTCTACACTCTATCACTTGAGAGTAATTATTTAAAGCATCATGTTTACAAAATAATTGAGTTGATAAGAATCTATGAATTGATCAGTACAAGGATTTCATTCAGAGACAATTTTAAAATAATTTTATTCACTTCTCAAATTCAGGCCAAAAGCTTACTGCAAGCTTATGTAAAGTACACGTGAATTGGACTCGTGCCAGAATTTGGGCAATTCCAGCACTTAGGATTTGCATAGTAATTGTCTCTTTAATAATAATTACATTCTAATTCTTTCGACTCTGAACGTTTGGGGAAGAGTACTAATAGTCGAGTGATTGAAATTTTTCAGAATTGAACGACTGTAATGAAAATCGAGGGAATATAATATGGATATCTAGGTAGGTACCGAGAGAGTATAACTAGATAATTATGGATATGGGATATCAGCTGTGCTAATAGTGAAGTTGTGTTTCTTTTCTGGCTCAAAATTTTCAAAATTACTCAAAAATTTCTAATTTGTAGAGATATGAGTGAAATATTTTTGTTTTTAATCAGTTTTTTAATATTAAAATTCAAAATTTTTAGTTTAGTCATTAGTTTTGAAGTGGAAATTGGACTTTTTGAAGTGAAAGTGAAATCTTAACCTTATTCTTTTTTGAAACTTTTATTTGTAAAAATTTGGGAGAAGACAGTTTTGGGCTATGCCTGTTGTCTTCTCCCAATCATATTATATTTATTATTATTATGATCTGTAATTGCCAATGAAATGAATGAATGAATGAATAAGATGTGGGTAATGTAGAAGGAATAGTGATGCTAATAGGAAAGATTCAAAAGATACTCACTTCACATGGAATATTCAATCATTTCAATTGAATAAAATAAAATGTATGAATTCAGGGCTACTTTCTTGTATTTATAAAATAGAATTATAGTACTCTTTAAAATAACCTGACGATGGTGTGATCACCGAAACTAGTTGTTAAGTTACAATTTGTATTCTTGTTTTTCAATATTTTATCAATTTTAAAGGGTACTATTATCCTATTTTATGAATAAAATAAGTTGATTATCAATGAGTATTCTCAACAATAGAGCTTGAAACATAACAGATGAATCACATAATTTACAATAGTAGTTCACAGATGATGATGAGTAGAGACACTATGGGACAATGTAAATTACGTGGATTATCCGTTATTGGTCTGACGTTATCTGATGCCAAAAAATATCTCAACAGATTTTTTCAAGCACAAACTAGGCGACTCTGTATTTATTGGAAACATTGCCATTAACTTGATCCCAATCGCTGAACTTTGTCAAACAATCGCGATGATTGGTCAGTCAGATCCGGAGTTTAATTCGAATTGTGTTAATTATGGCTGTTATTGGACACAGCACAGTGGATGAGCGCCAAAAATGAGCCAATGAGTTATCTGAGTTATCCCTGTCAACCAAAAACAATTCTGTTAAAAGCTTGGTTCGAACTGATAGTGGGATAATGATTTTTGGGGTGGGATGAATATTGAATATTGGATGGAGGAAGATAATTAGTGGAGAATCAGGGAGGAGAAACAGTAGAAGAAGATGATGTAGATGAAGGGTAAAGAGAAGCGAGAGAGGAGTAATGAACAAAATACGAATATTAACAGAGAATTCAGGTTCAGATTTATTTATTTCATGTGGAATGCAAGAGAATGTGAGAGAGACTGAGAGAATCAATGTGGGAGAAGGAAGCGAGGGATGGATGGTGAAGGTATATTTATATGAAAATAGGGAATAAAATAAGTAGGTAGCATGATATCAATAATGCGGGAAGAAAAAGATGAAAGAGACAAATAGAATGAGGAGGATTGTGGAACGTAGTAAGTTGAATTTCCAGATAAAGACGAGGAGAAGCATGAAACTGAGACGAAGCAATAGAAGTGGATGAGGAAAACATAAATGATTTGGAGAGAAACGTTGAGAAAGGTCAGTAGGAGACAGATAGGAGAGAGACAAAGGAGAGAAGGAGAACGAAGTTGGGAAAGGAAAGAATAGTTGGGATATTCAAGCAATGAATAAGGAGGGAAAAGAGAGAAAGTAAAGAAAGGAGAGAGAGGAGAGAAAGGAGAGAAAGGAGAAAAAGGAGAGAGAGGAGAGAAAGGAGAGAAAGGAAAGAAAGGAGAGAAAGGAGAGAAAGGAGAGAAAGGAGAGAAAGGAGAGAAAGAGAGAAAGGAGAGAAAGGAGAGAAAGGAGAGAAAGGAGAGAAAGGAGAGAAAGGAGAGAAAGGAGAGAAAGGAGAGAAAGGAGAGAGAGGAGAGAAAGGACAGAAAGGAGAGAAAGGAGAGAAAGGAGAGAAAGGAGAGAAAGGAGAGAAAGGAGAGAAAGGAGAGAAAGTTGAGAAAGGAGAGAAAGAAGAAAAAGGAGAGTAAAGTTGAGATATTGAAGTGAATAAGGAGGGAAAAATTGTTAGAGAAGGAGGAGAAAGAGAGCTACAAGACAACCTAGAACTCAAAGAGAATAGGAGAAAGTAATAATTTTTAAAGATAGAAAAAAAAACTTGAAATAATGGAGATGTTGAAAAAGTGGAGATTGGTACATTATGGAGGAGGATTGGGAAGATAAGAAGCAGAAAAAAGGATAACAATAAAAAAAGAGGCGACAAACGAAGGAGGAATGATAAAGGAGAAAAACACTTGATAAAGGAGAAGGGAAAGACGAAGAGAAGGGGTAGCAAAAGGTGGAAGGGTGGTGTGAGAGAGCCACATTAGAGCAAAGCATAATAAATATCCGTGTAATTACTGGGGGTAGTTCCCCTCACATCCTCGCTGGGAAATAAAACAAATTTATGACTGAAGTCCTGTAATGAATTCCGCTAAATAATTTCGCGGCCGACAAATTTCAGCTACTACTGTCTCCACCATCCACTCCACACCCTCATCACATCCACTCCCACCCCTAATAACTCGTGTGAAACTCAACTGTTTACGTGATTCGCATCTCTACAGATTTATCACTTATTCGCCTGCTTTCCAAATGGAATTTCTTTGCAAAGTGTAATTGGCTGTGAGTGATCTAATGTCTGTAGTTAACAGACTTTTAGCACTGTATCCTGTATGAAGTTGTGAAAATAGCCATTTGCAGTATAGAACCTCTTCAACACCACTCTACATAAGTTATCATAGCAGATTAAGAAAGTAATTATTTTAAAACTCAAAGACGTATTTCCAAAGACTAACAGAAAAAATTATTCATAAATGTAGTGGAAAATTAGGTTTCAAATTTATCAGTAATAATCCCAGGTTGAGAATTTAACACCACTCTACAGAAGATATTATAGCAGAATAAGAAAGTAATTATTTTAAAAGTCAAAGACGTATTTCCAAAAACTAACAGGAAATATTATTCATAAATGTAGTGGAAAATAAGATTTAGAAACTTTTCAATAATTATTCAAGGTTGAGAGTGAATGAGTTGATTTTAATTGAAGAAAGTGGTAGGATTGGAAACGTCCCTATCTATTCGATTTATCATACATTTTGTCCCTAGAAGTATCAATAATTTGTAATTATTACTATAAGATATTATCGAGTTCCCAAAACTTGAACGATAATTCGACTCTGAAAAGGTTTCTCTAGAATTAATTGTGAGTTTGATTTTGCAACTAATATTGTGAAGAATGCTTTAGTAAGTTCATTATAGTATTGAATCTGAAGAGTGACTCCATTACACTATGAATAATGTTATTATCTAGGAGTTATTATCTAACTTTACGTTATTGTTATAATGTTATTATCTAACTTTAACAACTTCTAACAAATTATATCTGCTTCATTAATAATTATATCCTAGAAACTCGGTTAAACGGCTGACTCATTTCAGGAGAAGGGAACCGAAAATTCATAAATCTTAGTGTAATCATCAATAAAAGTTGCTGTGTATGGTTTAAATCCATCCAGAAATCTATATTATATTTATTATCACTGCTTACCTACAATGCAAACTGGGATTCAATCGAATAAGCAATTACAAAGGTCCATAAAAAAGCTCCATAAGCGAACCATTTTTTTCCAATAATATCGAATTGTGACTGTAATTGTTTATTGCCAAAATTAATACATGTTGAAATTTCATAATAGAAATAACAATACGTACATTTATAACCATATAAGCAAAGGTACAAAAGTGGAACAACTCTTATGCAAAGGTACAATAGAAATGCGAAGGAACAGCAGTGGAGGCTCATTAGGAACATAAATATGAGTGATTCCATAATAAATGAGAATACGTAGCATGAATATTGATTTTGAAAAATAAACTTCATTCTTAAATCGGATGAGGACGTCTAAAGGTGCGTACAGATTTACGCGCCGCGAACGTGAGCAATTCACTTTTAATCAGCTGATACCAAGCTTTTTATATCTGTATCTTACCGTTTCTGTAAAAATACAGATATAGTCAGCTGATTAAAAGTGAATTGCTCATGTTCGCGGCGCGTATATCTGTACGCACCTATAGGTATACCCTCATTCGTTTAGTTTGCCTGAAATATAATTTGATAACATCTGATAAATTTCCATAATTGATTAAGAATTAATGGGAAAATGGTAAATTTTAGGTATATCTTTAGTAGTTCATCTTTGGAAAGGTTGATTCAGTTATCAATCTTAATGGTATGGTGTTTTATGGTTTAAATGATATCATGGTTAGGATAACTCTTCTCAAATTCCCAGAGTTCACTACAAACTGAACACAATTCGCAGATTGAAGAGACCAACGTGACACCATGAATTGATTCTAATTTTGTGAGGATAGTCGGTGGTTCACAGCCGTCACCATTGCAAAGGATTTCATTATAATTTGCGGTTAGGTCACGTGATCTGTCCAATGGCAGATGGCGATGACTAACCGCAAATTCCTTCATCCAAACATCCTCTTGCCCTAATTTGCTCTCTCCCTTCATCTTCATCCCTTCAAGGGTCGCTCCATCCCTTTCCGTTCTAAGGGAACAAACTCGTGTCTGCCCTTTCAAGACAAAGACAATACTGGTGTCCTTCTTCTACACTCTTGTAATTTCTGGATTATTTGTCCCCAAGCTTTGTCTCTTCTTCCTGTTCTTCTTCATTTTCTTCCTCCACATCAACACCCTTTTTCTTGTTTACTCTCCCTTCTGTACTACTCTACTTATTATTCTTCTTCTTCATCATTCCCTCTCTTTTCTACATCATGATAATGGAGATGTTTATCCAATGTTTTCCTCTCGTCTCTCTTCTACATAATATAATCTCATACTTCTACTCTGCTCCCACTATCCTAATAACTTTCACCTACTCTTCTCCTTATTTCTCCATTCTCTCATCGTACATCTACTTTAGCCGTTCATCTTCTTTTTGATTTTCATCTTCACCTAAAATCAACCACGAAATTATTTTAAAATTCTTGTCTTGTACGCCTTCTCCTTCATTCTTTCTTTTGATGTTATGTTTCTTTTGATGTTATCTTCCCTGTGAGCTCTTCTTCTCTGTGAGATTCTAAGCTTCTCTCCTCCAACGTTCAACTCATTTTTCTTTCGTTATTCTCTTTTCTCTCCTCGACTCAACTTCTATATGTGAATACCATCCACAATTTTCTCCAGTATCTCTTACTTACTATTTTTGGAAATTTAAATTCTTTCTTGCTCACATATTCATCACTTATTCTAATTTTCCATCTTGCTTTTTCTTGTTTCTCAATTGTTCTTTTGCCTTCTCACGTTATGTTCCCTGTTGTTATCCTCTTTCCTCTCACTCTCTCTCACTCTTTCTCTCTCTCTCTCTCTCTCTCTCTCTCTTTCTCTCTCTCTCTCTCTCTTTTATATTCTTCTTAGAGAATCGACAATTATTTGTTGAAACATCGCCGATTTATGAAGTTACATCACATTATTATATTATCGTTATTTTAATTGCATTCAATCTTCATTCTCATTGATTAATTATTTATACTTTGTAAATAATTCTTTGAATAACTAGCATTATCGTCATTCAATTTAAATTAGTGTATAATCCAGTAATTATTGTAACATACACAAATAAAGAAATCTAAATCTAAAATCTAAATCTCTCTCATGCTTTTCTCCTTTCGTTCTTGTTACACTTACCTTGATTATATTCCTTCCTATTTTCTTATCTTGTTGATCCTCTTTGTCCTCTCCTTGTTCTCCCGTCTTATTTCTTTCCCTTCTCCTTTCCAGCATCTCCCTTCTTCTCTTTCCTCTTATTCTTTCCCTTGTTCTTCTTCTTCTCTCTTTCCATTCATTCCCATCCTCTTCTTCTTCTTCTTCCGATTCCTCTCATTCTTCTTCTCCCACTCATTCATCCTTCTTCTTCTCCTCCCTTTTCTTGTTCTTCCTCTTATTTTTCTTCATCTTCTTCACCATCTTCTTCCCCTTTCCTTTTTTTCTTTCTCTTCTTTACATCATCACCTTCATCTTCTTCTTCTATTTATTTTTCTTCCTCCTCCTTGTAACTCATCCTATTTTCCTCTCCACCACCACTAACATTTTCTTCGTCAGGTTCTCGACAGACATTAATCCTTATCCGTGAAATTAATCCAGTGGCACGATTGCCAGAAGGCTGGGCAGGGCGCCACCCTGCAGCAGAAAACACAAGGAATGCCATCTCAAAGCCGCGTGCAAAAAACAGGCCTTCCGCAAATTTTAATTAAAAAAAGTGACAGGGAAGTGCCGGTGATGAAGTGGGGATTCTTTAGTTGTGAACAGAATGAAAGAGAGTGAGGTGGAATGAGATGGAAACAGCTGGGTATTTTGATAGAAATAGGGAGAAAATCGTGGAAATGGATAATAAAAGGGTAGGTAGAGTGGATGAACCAGATGTACCAGGTTGAAAAAGCTCATGAAAAGATTGGATTAAAGAAATAAGTCTATCGATGAGAAAGTATGAACATTAAAGTGGAAATGGTGTGAGATAAAGATGATTTTTGGAATCTCTGGATGAATAATAATATCATTGCTTGATTAGAAGTTTCTGGATATTACTATAGAGAAACAATAGTGTAAGCTGTTATGCTATTGTTTATAGTCTTATGTATTGTTTATAGTCTTGTTCATAGTCTTATGCTATTGTTTCTCTATGATATTACGCACATTGTCATTACTAAAATGTGATGTGATTACATTCTATATACTCTCTGGTAGAAATCTGTCGAAGCTTCAATAATACGGTATTTCCTTTTCCTACAGTTACGTTGAAAAGTGGCCATTGCTGCACTGATTACAGAACGCAAAGAATCACTTTTCCGCTCTAGTGCGGGAAAAATTTTTCTGCACTCCAGATTTGCAACATGGCAACGCAAAATACTTAGTAGGTTATATGGAGCAACAGTGCAGCAAAATCAAAATGAAGTTGGTAACAGTGACTGGGCTGCTATAGTGAGCAGAGGTGCAACGAAGCACAACGCGCAAATTATTAGTATTAGATATTATAACCAAGGACAACATTTTCATTCAATTTGACAATAAATTAAGGTTTTTATCAATAATAAAATTACACAGAAAAACATTTGATGCATTTCAGGCAATTTCACCCATGATTACCCACTTTTCATATTCAATGGTAACTGTAGGAAAAACTTAATGTGGAATACGTGCGCAAAGTTCCTCTGCTGCACTCAAGAAACCATTCCGCCCTCGCTTACGGCTCGGGCGTAAATGTTTCTTTCGGTGCAGCAAACTGTCACTTTGCGCACTAGTTGCACAAATAACTATTTTCGATTATTCAAAGTTATTCAGTAAACTCTCCAGTGAAAATCTTGATCTGGCAGACGTGAAGCCTCAATCTGATTCACAATAAAGTTTTGTATCAAAATTGGAGTGAGTTCCGAATGATTTTATTTTATTGAGAATTCTATAATCTAAAAGAAGGTGGGAGCAAATTCTTCTGTCAGATTACTGGATTTGGCAGAAATAGCTGAAAACTGAATAATAAACAGAAAATACGAGGTTTTTGGGCCACTCTGTATCTAGCACAAGGAAATTTTGCATGAAGA
>NW_024090498.1:0-30969 GCF_014356525.2 Nilaparvata lugens
ATATTATTATTATTATTATCTTTGGTTTTTGACAATTTCTTAGTCTTTTATTTAATAAATTGTTGAATTCATTTACTAAAATATTTTACTATTATCATTTTTATTTAATCAATCACTTTCTATCTAAGCCTAAAGGCTTGAAAAGAATTATTATTCTAAAAATGAAACTTGGTCATTCACCCCTTACTCTGATACTGAATGTCTTTCTCAACAAAATTCTACCAATTTCAATCAAAAAAGGTCATCAATTTAAGTAAATAATACTGAAATTATTTAATTAATTGATAGCTCCACCAATTTCATTCAAATAAGGTCATCCACTTTACGTAAATAATACTTCAATCATTCAATTAATTGAAACCATTTTTAGTGCAAAAGGTACACACAACACAGTTTCCGAAATAACATTGCTACCGATTTCTCAATTAATGATATTATTTGCTTGCTTCAACTGAGTGATAATTTGATGGAATTATTTCCTATGTGAGTGAGTGTGATAATATGCTTTCAAATATACAAAATTTACTAGTAGTTCTGTGAACAGTAGACCTCACACAGTATTCTCATCCACAAGTACCTGATTGAAACTATAGATCTATGGAAATACAGCAATAACTGGTAATCACTGGTCAGCGGATTTATGATGAATAATAATTCTATAGTCTGATTTTTACTCCAATATTGGCGTATGAAGGAGGCGCCTGTTTCCTTTCATATTATCCTTGAAATGACAAAATTTCCAAAAACCTTGTATATACGTCGACGCGCAATTAAAAAAGGAACATACCTGTCAAATTTCATGGAAATCTATTGCCGCGTTTCGCCGTAAATGCGCAACATAAAAACATATAAACATTCAAACATTCAAACATTCAAACATTTAAACATTAAGAGAAATGCCAAACCGTCGACTTGAATCTTAGACCTCACTTCGCTCGGTCAACTATAAATGTACAATCTATGTATTCAACTTCACAAAGACATCTGAATTCCAGTGGACTATCTAGTTTTTCGGGATTGTTTGCTGTGTAATTTAACGTGATTCCAGATTTACAAAATTTAGCTTACATATCAATTAAACTTCAACCAAACTAATTTTGTGTTCAACATCACAGATACTCTAATGTCAGTGAACTACGTTAGTTTTTTGGAATCGTTTACTGTTTAATTTAACGTGATAATTTGATTTAAAATATGCAAAATTCCGTTCACAAAATTACATTTTAACCGAACTCCTAGTTCAACATCACAGAGTCAAGTTACTCAAATATCAGTACTATACGTAGTTTCCCGGAATTGGTGGTTTTCGTGGGTTAGAAGCAGAGAGTATTTAATGTAATCATGTATCTTGTATCACATGCTATGTATCATGTTTATTGTATCCTGTATAATGTATTACATTGTTTGCTTTATGGTAGAAAGTGGAGTAACAAAGTAGATCGTGATCATGATGATAAAAGTGAAGTTTTGTTGGCGCAAATTTAGGTGACGTCTCTTTGAGAGGAAAAGCGAGCACGTGTAATTATTCGCAAACGCAATCAAATTGACGAGCTGGTCTGTGAAAAAAAGTGAAATCGATGTGCAGAGAGAGAAGGAATGATGGGGTGAGTAGAGAGAGATGGTAGAATGAGAGTAGAAGAATCAGTAGAAGACGAGATAAGAAACAGAGGGTAGATAATGTAAGAGAGAAGAGAATTGAGGAATGCACAAAACGGAGAGAAGATAATGAATGTCCATTGAGAGAGTAATAATGATAATATCGTGTGACCTGGCTGGCTCAGGTCTGGTGTCACAGTTTTCAGGTCGCAACTGATCAATTTCAGGGCCTCTGACATGACCTAAAGACTGCTTCTTATTGTGTGTCTGCATTTTTGTATTGAAACTTTTGACAGATGAATTTGATTCGATTGTTTCTCCAAAAGAGGAAACGAAGGAAAATTATGAGCAGCCTGCTTTGAAGTCTGAAGATTGAGAGAGAGAGAGAGAGAGAGATTTTAGAGTGAAAAATGCAGAGAACGAATTCAACAGTGGGAGCTGGAGTGCAGGAGAAAGGCAGAATGTAAAGATGTTCAAGAAAAAGATAATGAGAATAATTAAGAGTGGGAATGAGAAAAAAGAGAGAATTGAATTATATACGTTTATTATAATTGAATGCATAAAGAGAAGAGCAGAATTAAGAGAGAGAATGTTTGTGCAATAAGAAAAGTGTAGACGTTGGGAAAAATTGGAAAATAGAATGTAGGAAGGAAGCAGCAGAATGTAGGTTCAGAGGAGAATGATATAGGTGGGTTTATCAGAGATTGACAATGGTGTAATAACCGAAACCGGTCTTTCTAATTATCAATAAATCAGTGGTTTTTTGATAATTTCTTAGTCTTTTTCATTCAACAGAATGATATAGCAAACGAAAAGGGGTAGAGAGTGAGACAATAAGTAACTGACAAAAGAAGTCAATGATGAGAAGTGACATAATGAATGACGAAGGATAAACAAAAACAGAGAGGAGGTAGAAAATGAGTGAGAAGGAGGAAGAGGTGACAAAAATTTGGATTGAGGAAGAGAGAGAGAGAGTGAGGAAGCATGTAGAAAAAGAGGAAAAATGGAAGGTTGTTTGTGAGAGTGGCTGGGAGGAAAATGTAATTAGTGTAGAGTTGCAAATAATTGGCAGTTGGGCAACACAAAACATAATTTGACAAAACACCAGAGAGATCGCAAGAGAGAATGTGGGAGAGAGTGAAAGAGATTGAGTGAGAAAGAATGGGTGTGTGTGAGTGAGAGAGGGTGAGTGAGAGTAGTGGAAAGATAGGAATGTGACGTCACAATGACACGATAACAGAAAGGGGATTGGAACATCGCTTCATGAATTTTACTAGTCAGTATTCTACATTTTCACATTTTGATAGGAAATCAAGAATATATTATGATTATTTTCAGATTTATGTTATTTGGAACGTTGAGAAACGAGGATGAACAATATTAAATTAATACATAAACAATCGCATACCCTATAGCAGGGCTCTCCAACCTACGGCCCGCGGATAGATTTTGTCCGGCCCGCCGAGAGTTATTGCTGCAGATTTTTAAAAATATATATTTACACACATTTTTGACAACAACTGTGAGTTCAGTACTCTTCTCTTACTAGTCACTCCTTCTCTTAATAAGTGTAAAATAAGCTGTAAACCATTGCGAGATTTTAGCAAATGGTCTGCACGGACTGTACATGTCTCTCCCAGTAAAAGACTCTAAAAAACATAAAAAAACATACTCAATCTATGTTTTCTCTTTTTGGATCTACCTACAAGTGTGAGCAGACATTTTAAAAATGAAGTTTGTTAAATCCAAATACAGATCTTCTTGTCAGATGAACATTTGAAAACAATTTTAATGATCGGAACCACAAAGTTTTATCCTAAATGGGCGGACATTCTAAGTGGAAAAAAAAATGCAATCTTCTCACTAAAAATAAGTATTCTCTTTAGCTTGGTAGTAAATTCGTTGTATTGTCAAGTTGTCTTATTATATTGAAAAAAATATCATTTTGTTTAACTTGCTAAATTTATGCATGTCAAGTTTTCTTATGGACCGTTTCTACACTCAATAAATTGGACTTTGCATTGAAATGAAATAAATTGGTACGTTTCTTCCTGTGTTTTAATTAAACCTACTTGAACCTCCTCATATTATGTAAATGGAAATATAATAATTTAACACCCCACAAATTCCCGTCGTGTGTGTCGCCACAAGTCAAATTCCACGTACATCCTTGTTATTGGCCCTCTAAGCCCCCCAAGAATTAACAATGTGGCCCTTGGATAAAAAAGGTTGGAGAACCCTGCCCTATAGCATAGATTAAGTAAACAGATCTGTGCCTATAGGGTATATAATATTGGTGATCAGTATGACATCATCATAGAAAGGAGATCTAGATTATAATGGCAGTGAAAAAAGATAGAAGAACATCATTGATAATGCACTGCCTTACATAGAGAATAGCTTATAACGTATATCCAATTTAAATATCAAATGTTTATTATCGTTTAAAATAATAAATTATATTTTATTCGGCAAGAAAATATATATTATCAATGAAGAATATTTCTCATATTTTTAATTATTATTTTGCCAATGAATTATCATAATTTTGAGATTGAATATCTTGCTAATTACTCTTATTTCTACTTTGTTAAAAAAGATCTGACAACGTTGAGGAGCTAGAAAAGGATAGCGCTATCTTCTTTGTCGAATGATAGTCAAGGGTAGCAACATCGGTGTAAATCAAATACTGCCATTATAATGTGGACCTCACTATAGGAGCATTATACAAATATTATACAAACATTATACGAAGGTGATACAAAGATGATACAAGGATGATGGACAAGGTTAATAACACTCATGTTAATCAAATACTGCCATTATAACGTGGACCTCACTATAGTAAGTTTTTTTAGTATGAAAACTATTTATTCATTTATTTATTATTGAATTCGCACATTATATGTTGTGCAACCAATAAAATACATGGAATGTATCCCCAAATCCAGAAATTACTGTGAATAATATTACACGCAATAAAATAGAATTAAATATGTGTGGATAGAACTATATCAAACTAGCAGGTAACCCGTGCTACGCAAGGGTCCAATTAAAAACTTGACAAACTAAAACTTGACCTACTGAAATCTTAAAAAATTCAAAATAGGCCTATTACCATCCTCAGTAAATTGAGAATTTATATGCAAAATTCCAAGTTAATTAGTCCAGTAGTAATGATGCGTCCAATAGTATGATGCGTCAATCGTGAACTTACTCCCGTATGTGTATAAGTGATTCATTCCTTCATTATATTATGGATAGATGTATCGCCGCTTAAGGCTGTGCAAAAGCTAAAAATAAACTTTCTACTCGTGATATTTTTCTAAGTTTTTCGATTTGTATATCATCAAGCTATCAAAATGAAAAAGTTTTCTCAGGAAAACATTTTTTCAGATCATTACTTTTTGAGATATGAGCGACTGAATTTTTGAGACAGAACATTTCAAATTCGGTACAATATAAATCCATGAGATTTGGAGGATGGATTGGAAAGGATGGAGCTAGAGACATTGGTTTGATTCATGCGAACCTCTGACAGATTAAAGTGGATTTCACCGTAAGCTTTTGTATGATTCACTGTGCCATATGAATAAAGTTGAGCAATTGTTTATACTTCTAAAATATGGAGCATTTGCTTCATTTTCTATGAATAAACGTGAGCAAAACCTTTTGCTCATGCTCATCGAAAAAATAGTTTGAGCATTTGCTCAAGACTAAAAGCTCTACTCAAAACTGTATGAATAAACTAGAGCATTTGCTCAACTTTTGAAGCAAATGCTTCAAAAAAGGTGAGTCTAGTCTGGAGCAGCTTATCACCTTTTGCTCATAGTAAAATGGCTCAACTAATTCGTATGAGGAAGAGGAAACTATACCAGATACGATCACAACCAATAGTTGAGAACTATAAAACTCTTATTAGATTCAACCATGAATATATCACCATTATCCCTACAAAAGAATAAATACAAAAGATAGCCATCACAAAATAGGAGATAGGCATTTAAGAAGATGAGAGTGTGGACGATATAAGAAGGATATGATATTATAAGAATATGCTGGAGATTATTATAGAGACATCATTTTTCCGCTATTATTTCAAAATTCTAAACTCAACTAACCTAAACTCTATTCTAAATAGAAAACAGAGCAGACGACGCAAACACAAGTGGTGCACCCTATTTGCATATGGAACGCTTCCGTGAGCCATATAAAAACAAACTAAGGCTACAAAAGCGAATCAGCTGATGAAAAATCTCTAAAATACGTGAGCATTTGCTCCAGAGTTCAGGAGCATAAGGTAAGAGTTAAGGTAAAGCTTATTCATATAACAATGAGCAAATGCTTTTGCTTCTACCTTTTGCTCATGAGCAAAACCTTATGCTCCATGCTCTTGCTCATGAGCATTTGCTCTGGTTTTATTCATATGGGCCGTGTTGGCAGTGTTAGTTGAATGAGGAATCACTGATATGAAACATGCGAACCTCTGACAGATTAAAGTGGATTTCACCGTAAGCTTTCGTATGATTTATTGACAGTTTAAGTTGAATTGGGAGACATTGATGTGAAACATGTAAACTACTGACACTTTCAACTGAATCTCACTATAAGCTTCAGTCGCATTTTTTGCAGCATTAGTTAAATGGGGGACCAATTGATGTGATACATAATTTTAAACACTGAAAACCCCTAATGCAATTTTTTAACCAAGTCCCTATTTGAAATGTTACCTCCATTTTCGCTTAATAGTATATTTTGCACCTAGGGCCGAAAATTAGACTTTTCGCCCTTTTAAATTAGACTTTTCGGAAAAACATTTTTGCCCATGGTGAGAACGTTATTTTTCGCCACACAGAAACATGAACATATAAATATGAGAATAATTTTTATAGGCACTTCCGAAAGCAAAACAGGAAGGTCATAGCTCTAGCAAATGAGGGAATCTGAATATCAGGAAATTGCCAAAGTATTTTATTTTTATTTGATTTGTCTAATAACCTAAAAGATTATGTCAATTATGTAAGAGGTTGAGTTTATACTTCTATTCTTCCAAATGACAATAAGATGATATTATTATAAAGTTTTGATTCTTGAATAATAAACACAAATAATGAAAAGTTTTTTGATCAGCTGTTTAGCACACTTGAAATTTGGCCAATCTGAATGTCAACGTCAACAATGCTTGTTGTCGTTGACTTCGGAAGTCAGGTTAGAGGTTCTATCCTACTCTGAAAATGAATTTGAATAGTTTATAATATATATCTTATCTGTATTTTATTCATCCAAATAAAATGATAGTATCCTATTGCAGAATACTTATTCAATTCTAGAAGCATAAACTGATTCCGTTCATAAACATTTTGTAAACACGTTCACATCAAATCAGAATCATCTGACTTCAACGTTATTTACAGCCCTAGGGCCGTAAAACTTTTACCGGCCTGGTCAGAAAAAACAATCATTTCGGCCTCCATATGACGCACAAAAACCAGCTCATTACATACAAGTGGGGCGAAAAAACCTTTCCCATTTGAAATGGTGCCAGCTTGAAGTGAACCTCGTTGCAGCGTATTATCGGCGGGCGTATTATAGAGAACGCCGTATTATCGAGGCACTGTGAATACTGATAACGTTGAGAGATATGCGTCGAATATATAATTTGCTGCGCGTATTTTATTACATTGGGAGTATGGCGTGTATGGAGTATGGAAGAGTATGGAGTATGGTGTGGGAACGTGTATTGTGATAATATTGTTGGTAGAGTCTTATCTCTCGCGAGGGAGGTTGTGGGGTGGTGTTGTAGGGGTTTTGAAGGAATGGAGGGGAGGGGGTGGTGGTTGATAAAAGGGGGGTGAATAGCCACGTCATAGAGATAAATCAGTATGGAGACGTTTTGTTACATTATTATCGGGGAGGTTTTTTCGAAGGAATGTGGTGGGTGGTGGAGGAGGAAAAGAAGGAGGTTGAGGAGGAGAAGAAGGAGGTTGAGGAGAAGGAGGAAGCAGGAGGAGTAGAAGGAGGAGGAGGGAAAATAGGTTGAGGAAGAGAAGGAGAAGGAGGATTGATTGATTGAGTACTTTATTTATGTTGATTACAATATATATGGCTTATACGTCATAATACAATAGCTTACAATACAGCAAAATTATAGATGAATTTACATATATAAATCAAGCAAGAAAACTAATTATTGAGCTTTATATGATAATATATGAAGAAAAGCAATTTGAATAACTATAGATGAAATAGATAATATTGTTATGCTCTACATAGATTGGCGGAGCTTTGGGAAGATCAATGTCCATTCTTTGGGAAGAATATTCAAAGTATCCTCCCCACTAACTCTACCAAATGAGGAGGGAGATGAGAAGGAGGAGAATTCGGAGGAGGATGAGGTTGAGGAGGATAAGGAGGAATGGTGATGAAAATAGGGGGTTTTTAGGATTAGTATTAAGTTGAGAAGGAGTTGAAGGAGGAGGTGGAGGAGGAGGAGTAGGAGGAGGAAGAGCAGGAGAAAGAGAGAAGAAGTAGATGAAGATGAAGGTATTCTGGGATAGAGTGGAGGAGGGGGAGTAGGAAGAAGAGGTGGATGGGAAGAAGAAAGTGGAAATGTAGATGAAGTAAAAAGAGGAGTAAGGAGAAAAGGAGGAGTTAAGAGGAGGAAGAAGAGTAGAGTTTTTTCATTGATTGGTAGAGATTGGGGGAGAAGGAGAAGGAGTAGGAAGAGGAGGAGGAGAAGTAGAAGGGTATAAGAGTTAAGAGTAAGATGGAGGATTCAGGAATGGATATGAAGGTGATAATTTTTAGGAATCAGTAGAGAGCGGTGTAGCAGGAGAAGGAGGGAAGGATGATGATGAGTTAGAGAAAGAGGAGGAGGTAGAAATGGTGATGAAGATTGAGATTCATATTTTTCAAGAATTAAATAAAGATGAGGAGATAAAAGTACAAGAGAAGAACCGAAAAAAGAAGCTGGGAAGGAACTTGAAACGTTACCGTTGACTATTGGACAATTTTCAAAATTCTCCCACAATATTAGATGAATAATGAAGAGACGGAGACGAAGAAGAAGAAGAAAGAAGAAGAAAGAGAGAGAGAAGAAGGAGAGGAAAGAAGAAGAAGAAGAAAGAAGAAGAAGAAGAAGAAGAAGAAGAAAGAAAGACGAAGAAGAAGAAGAGAAGAAGAAGAGCAAGAAGAAGAAGAAGAGAAAAGAAGAAGAAGAAGAAGAAGAAGAAGCCGAAGAGGAAGAAGAAGAAGAAGAAGAAGAAGAAGAAGAAGAAGGAGAAGAAGAAGAAGAAGAAGACTGGAAGAAATTGCTTCAACTGTTATATCGCTATGGAAGAAGCGTTGAGCCACGATAGATGGAAAATAAGCTGGTGCTCATCCTCCAGTAATCTTGTCAGGGGCTGCCTCTCCTCCTTCTCCTCTTTCTCCTCCTCCTCATCCTCCTCCTCTTCCTCTTCCTCTAGTCTTCCACTTACTTCGTTCAGAAAATCCTCGATAAAAATATCACAACAAAGTGGTGGAGAATTTTTGAGACCCCTAGACGAAAATCACTGTTCTTTGTTTTTTCTATCGTTCGGCTGCAAGAAAAACTTGAAATGTTTTCCGGTGACAGTTGGGTAAATTGTGGAAATTTTCTCCACCAATAAGATATATGAATGCTGATGTATTTACAAAATGTAAATCAAGAAAATAATTATTGAGATGTAGTAATTAATAAAAATGTAACTGCATTTCAAGGTGAAGTGCATGCAATTGATAACTTGAAGTAGCATAGTATTTTCTTCCGACTTTTCTCTGCTTTCAACTCGGTAAGCTTTTGATGATAGCAGCATAGCTGTTTACATCAAATTATTAGCATTGTCGATACAACAACTCAAACAGCCAGTAGTCGTTTATACACCGATATCTCGCCGATACGACAGCACAGAACAGAATTTGCTCTGATGGACAGTATTAGAAGAGACTGTGTTTTATAACTGCGTGAGGTCTACTGTTCACAGAACTACTAGTTGAAAATGATTTATTCAATTCTGAAACTTATCGATCATAAAGTCGTCATAAAGCATTTACAAATCACCTACTAAAAGTTGATGAGAATGTTCAATTTCTAATTTGTCTTCCATTGAGTTAATACATCACAAATGATATTTAGAAATTTTGTCATATTTTCCCAAAGTTGCAAATCATAAAGTTTAAAAAATAGATCTCTAGGTGAAAAATTGTTTGAATACCATAATAATGATATTTAGTCAATTTTCTGTCAACTAATAAATTTTATTTCTATTTTTCCAGGTGAGTGATCAGTTTGCTGTATTCTTCAATAATAGACCGTGAGTTTTTCATCAAAAATTACTTTTTAAAGTTATTTGAAATATTAAAATCAAGTGCAGACACTCAACTCATGTATTGAGTTATGCTCTGAATAAAAATAGCTATTTATGTATTAAGAGCATAATGCGCGACTTAATCGCTCGCGCAAAACAGTTATCACGCAACACGAAGCGGTGCAAGAGCGATGAAGAAGCATTACACGCGAATTACATACAACATTTTTTTTACAACTGCCCAAACCTGTTAAATTACTTATATCGGTGGAGTTACAAAATTACCGAATTTTTAGGTTAAGATCTGACTTTTTGGCGAGCTGCTTACCATCAGCTGATAAGCGAGCATAAAGAAACTCTTCTGCGCATGCGCGAATAATAAGCGAGCGTAAAGAAAATCTACTGCGCATGCGTGGATGGTTAACAAGCGAAAAAGTAGATTCTCCTTAGAAATAAGCAGTTTTACGAGGAGAATTGAGTATGTAAATTCTTTTTTCACGCGCAGTTGTAGAAAAAATACTTTGTTGCCAAATTTTTGGAAATTTTAATCGTTTCATGCAAGTTCATAATGCCAGGATGTTTGTATTCAATCCGATAACACAGTCGATGCAGAGCTGTAAATTTGAATATATATTTAGTCATATAGGTATGAACTTGCAAGAAAATATTGATTGATATTTCGCAGCAATAATATTTTGTTCAAATCCCAAATTTTGACATTTGGTAACACGGATATTCATATTATGACAACTATCATAATATTTTATCAAGTTCTTATCAGGCGCCGCTTTCCGAGCTCGGGATTGAGTTGAGTTCTAGACTTTAACAACTGGAGTCAGAAGATTGGATTTCCGAAACGTGGCGAAGTCGCAGTCCACAGTCAAATTAAATTTCGAAAAACTAGAAAATTGAACACAAAATAAAATGAAGAGAAAATAATGTAAAGTTTCAGCTATTGTGAATTATTTAGGAATGTTTAATTTTGTCAAGGAAAAACGTTTCCAATAAGAAATCTATATATATATAGACTCACTGACTGACTGACTGACTCACACACTCACTCGCAGAACTAAAAATCTACCGGACCAAAAACGTTCAAATTTGGTAGGTATGTTCAGTTGGCCCTTTAGAGGCGCACTAAGAACGGATTTGGAAAAATTTCCAAAGATACGCCCAAAATCTGCGTTTTTCCAGCGTTTTTTAGCGCTTTCTCAGCTTTATCGAGAACAAATGAACAGAAAATGTTCAAATTTACTACAGAAGCTCAGCTGGGGTGTTATGAAGGATGTTGTGTTAGAAGGAATTTGAAATAACGCCAAAGATACGCCCAAAATTAGCGCTTTTCCAACGGTTTTCTCAGCTTTTCTGCGTTTTCTCACGTTTTTTCAATAATTGATGGAAATATATTTAAAAAAATTCAGTACACAGGTTTAGCTGAGGTGAAAGAATTTTGTTCGCCAAAGAACGTCGATATAGTAACAGGGGTTTTTACCAGCGTTTTTCTACGTTTTCTCAAATTTTCGAGATCAAATAGACATAAAATGTTCAAATTCGGTACAGAGGTACGGCAAGCGAAGAGAGCCCGCTGATCTCATTTTTGGTCGATCCAGTCGGGGGTCCAGACGGATATGGCGTGCGAAGCGAGCCTGTCGGCTAGTGAGAAAATAAAGATTATCCT
The DNA here is from genome assembly GCF_014356525.2 of Nilaparvata lugens. Taxonomy (NCBI): domain Eukaryota; kingdom Metazoa; phylum Arthropoda; class Insecta; order Hemiptera; family Delphacidae; genus Nilaparvata; species Nilaparvata lugens. The sequence goes on from NW_024090498.1 coordinate 11,602, forward strand.
AAAAACTGCGATTACGCCCAGTTTCGAAAAGCCAATTTTCTGACTCCAGCAGCTGTTTAAAGTCTACAACTTAGCTCAATCCCGAGCTCGGAAACCGGCCCTAAGGTCCGGTTGCACAAAAGCCGGTTAAATTTTAACAGTGATCAATTTCACGAAAACCAATCAGAGAAGGCTTTTTTGAAAAGATGGATTTTTTTATTGTTTCCCGTTGAATTAATCACGGTTAAAATTTAACCGGCTTCTGTGCAACCGGCACTAAGTGTCAACTAATTCCATTCACAGCAGAAAAACTTATAAGATTGGTTTATTGTGTTTATACATTATTGAAATCGATTGTTTTTTTTATACACTTTGTCAATTGGTTTTGTTATTCTTCATTGTCCAATTTTCTCATTCTCCATTGATTTATTTATTTATTCGTGGACAAAATCACAAAATCATATAAATATGATTAGGAAGGAACAACAGGCTTGGCCCAAATCTATTCCATTCCCAAATTTTGATAAACTAATGAAATGTCCAAAAAATAGGTTAGGTTTTTGATAATTGATAGACATGTTCAACCTCTTTCATTTTTCTCACAATTTCTAGCTCTTTTTTCTGTGATAATAAACTGAACCTTGTTACTTTCTCACCTCCCAGTAATAAAAAATGAGAGACCAGGAGATCTAATTCTGTAATGCTCAGAAATTCTTCAAAATAATATATCGCCAGAGAGACAGATACCAAGGCAGTGGGACGTAGTAGAGTGAATTTAAAAGTTGGACTTGAATGATAGTTATGCAAATTTTTCCCAACTCACAGAATTGCGCAACTTGTCAAGTTTTTGAGGTAGTGGTGGGTGGGTAAGGGGGAACTACATCTTCTTTTGTTCCCTAAAGACCAACTTGGAGTTTTGATAGACTGTTGGTGTGGTAGGGGGTGTGGGGGGAGGGTTTAATACAGTACAGTATCTGCATTTCATTTTGTGACTTGTCCAAATGATGAACTGCATAAGATTTTCAGCTCAATCATAATATAAGAAGAATACTCTTGACAACGACATCTGTCTCACTTTCTTCTTCTTCTTCTTCTACTACTTCTTCTTTATTCTTCTTTCTCCCCTCTTGTTGTTGTTGTTGTTGTTCTCCTTCTTCTTCTTCTTCTTCTTCTTCTTCTTCTTCTTCTTCTTCATCTTCTTGTTCTTGTTCTTGTTCTTGTTCTTCTTCTTCTTCTTCTTCTTCTTCTTCTTCTTCTTCTTCTTCTTCTTCTCCTTCTCCTCCTCCTCTTTACTCCTCCTCCTCCTCTCCTCCCTACTTCCTGATTTTTTCTTCTTCTTTTTTCCTTCTTCTTCTTCTTCTTCTTCTTCCTCCTCCTCTTCTCCCGCCTCTTCTTCTTTATTTGCATCTTCTTCTCCTCCTCCGCCTTCTCCTCCTCCACCTCCTCCTGCTTCTTCTCCTGCTCCTACTCCACCTCCTTCATCTAGTTCTCATCGTAACCCTCCTCCTCCCCCTCTTTTCCCATTGTCCTACTCTTCTTCTTAGTTTCCATTTCTTATCTCTTTCTGTTCTCTCTCAACTTTGTTACTTTATCTTCTCTGCTTGTTTGTCCTCTCTTCATTCAAATTCAACTTCCCCATTTTTGTGAGTAATTTTTAAAATGGAGAAAGTTTGACGTTATTTCTAAAGCTTTGACAAACACTATTAATTTCGGTTGAAATAATAATTCATAATTCTATAACTTCTTCGTTTACATTAGGGGCTACTTCAAAGTTAAATAGCTCTTGGATCTTCTCCTATGATTGATAAAAGTTCACAGTATGGTGTGATTAACGTTATGAAGTCAGCACCTGATTTTGATTTAATTGATTTATTGATTGATTTTATTATACAACGTTTAATTGATTCATTCTATCAAAGAAAGAAAGAAAGAAAGAAATATTATTGCCAAAATCATTAAACAAACTTTACAAATATGAAAAATATAAAAATTTTCATGTACAATACATTGCAAAAACTTAAAATTAAAATATTTTCCATTTAAAAATCGATTATAATATTATCATTGGCGTTACCAGCAAAACTAAGTAGTTTGAGCGATGGCAACGAGTAATCAGTCGGCTATATTAGTGGCTTGAGATTCAGTCGAAAATAGAAAAAATATAATAAAGAAAAAAGAAACATATGGAATGTATGAAAAACTAGAAAAAAAAATTTCAATCCAAAAAGAAGAAGTGAAATACTAAGAGAGCAGAAAAACTAGAATGAATTCATAATAATTTAAAAATTCAAAAGAAAAAGAGATGATTCATGTAATTATTAATCTACAATTCACTGTACATATGTAATCCATTTAGTAACATAATGTAATTCATTTGTAGCATGTATGCAATTCCTTTTGTAAGCAAAGAGAGAATTAGAAAAACAATACAATACAGTACACATGACACAAAAATTAAAACTTAAACTCAGAGATAGAAAATTAATCTAGGAGTATAGCCCTACTAATAATAAATTCAGAGGAACTGAGGAAGACAGTATATGTACATCAAATTAAAATAACATCAATTTGCCATCCTTATGCTATCTGTTATGATACAAAACAGAAGCTCTTTCCTTCACCAACTCTGCATAGTTGTCGAATCGATTGTATGTTATTAAGAGCTAATCTGTAATGAACTACCAGAATATTCAATCTTTATTATGAAAATGTATGATTAAATCATGATGGAATATATTTCTCTAAAGAATAAAATATTATTGAGATACAATCTACCATTCTTAACAATGGTCAACTATTGGTTATCAATACCGATGACATTAATACAGTAGTATCAATTGAATTCAATTTTAATCATCCTGTCCAAAAGAAAAACTCAAGAACAATTATTATCTCTGTTTTGAAAATGACGTGGTAGATGTCTTCATAAGAAAACGGCTTTATATTGTCAAAACTACTTCTTTTTTGTGATAATTAGGTTGATACTTAGGTTCATGATCGAAGGTGAAACCTAGCTGTCGTTGGCCTAGACTTTTAATTTATTAAACCGAAACTAGTATCTCAAATTGTTTTGTAGTCCGTACAAAATTACTTCTTACTTGGGATGGACATGCGCAGCAGAGAAAGCATACAGTGGGAGGGATACAGAGGCGCGATTTGCCGTTTTGAAGCGGCCAGCGATCTCCAACTTCTAGTGACTGTTCATGTGCTCATGCTACACATGCGAAGTTCCCTCTCTGAAAGTGGTCAGGCGACTGACAAATTGGCAACTGCGCTTCTAGCTATGACTCTATTCATCACTGTAATTGGCTGATCTCCCTCCATTTCTTTGCGCCGCATATTCCTCCAAGTCAGAAGTAATTTTGTACGGACTCGGATGATATCTTTTCATCAGTGGTTTCGACTGTATCAAGTCATTTTCATCCAATTTAGAACAGTCTTCATTGATTTCTTATGAGAATTGGAGCTTCTGATGGAACAAATTGCTCTCTATGTCTAAATTTCTTGCAATTTCCAAGAGAGATCAGAATAATAGAAACTTGGAATACAAATTACATCACAAAGAATTTCTGAATAAAGAATACACGGAATAGGAGCAATGTGTTGTTTTTGAGGTCGACATGACTACATGAATAATGCATGCTATACAAATTTTCGACATTAGAGTGTCTGAGGTAACAGTTAGATAGTGAGAGAAAGATTTGGAGAGAGATAGTGAGTGGTAGAGTGCCGTAATGACAATTGGCTTTTTTTGTGTCGACTTTTGTCAGGAATGCCTGAGCAGATATTAGGTCTTTAAGAGAGGGGTGGGTGAAGAAAAGGTGGGCTAGAATATCAGAGATATTTTTTCTTCTTTTTGTGAGTAGAGAGAGTGGAAGGAGGAGAAGAATATAAAGGTGTAAAAGAAGAAGGAATGAATGAGTGGTATTATGATGTGGAGAAGTATTTATTCTTTATTTATTTATTTATTTATTCATTCATTCAGAATTACACAACTTACAGAAAAGTACGACAGGCTTATAAGCCCAAAACGGTTCCAATTCTAATTTATACAACAGTCCAAAGGTTATGTGTCACTTAACATTCATCAATTAAACACTCAATTTACAATTCAAAACACATAAAAATCATTTTTAATTTAAAAAAATACTTCTAAATTACATTAAATTAATCACAATTAATTAGAAAATTCCAAACTTTGAAAAAACTATGAAATTTTGAGCCCGAAAAGACAAAAACACTATTTAGAACTTATCGTATGAGAATTATAACTTAAGTATGTGAAACTGATTAATGAGAATAAAGATTGAATGCAATTTGAATATCAATTATTGTATACAGTGATGTAACTACATAAATCGGCGGTGTTTCAACAAATAATTGTCGATTCTCTGAAAAGGATAAAAAATGATATCCTTACCATAAACATACAACCGGGAAATGAAGGAGAAGAATGAAATTGAAAGAGGAATAGGAAAAATAGAAGAAGAGAAAGAAGAGACTAGATTACTACAGTAGTCATCATTATTCAAATTTTATCTTACCTTCTTCGACTTTTCTTCCCATCTTCTTATTTTCGATCCTTTTTCTTGCGGTATGAGATGAGGAAGAACGAAATATGGATGGAAAAAGAGAGGATAATCAGCATAAGGAAACTGGAAAGAGTGGGAGAAAATAGTCTAGAAGAAAGAGAGAAATATTGAGGGGAGAGAAGAGGATAATCAGCATAAGGTAACTGAAAAGAGTAGAATGAAATAGTCTAGAAGAAAGAGAGAGATATTGAGGGGGGAAAAGAGGATAATCAGCATAAGGAAACTGGACAGAGTAGAAGAAAATAGGCTAGAAGAAAGAGAGAAATATTGAGGGGAAGGAAGAGGATAATCAGCATAAGAAAACTGGAAAGAGTAGGGGAAATAGTCTAGAAGAAAGAGAGAAATATTGAGGGGGAGAAGAGGATAATCAACATAAGAAAACTGGAAAGAGTAGGAGAAAATAGTATAGAAGAAAGAGAGAAATATTGAGGAAAGAAGATGAGGATAATCAGCATAAGGAAACTGGAAAGAGTAGGAGAAAATATTCTAGAAGAAAGAGAGAAATATTGAGGGGGGAGAAGAGGATAATCAGCATAAGGAAACTGAAAACAGTAGAAGAAAATAGTCTATAAGAAAGAGAGAAATATTGAGGGGAAGGAAGAGGATAATCAGCATAAGAAAACTGGAAAGAGTAGGGGAAATAGTCTAGAAGAAAGAGAGAAATTTTGAGGGAAGATGAAGAAGAGGATAATCAGCATAAGGAAACTGGAAAGAGTAGGAGAAAATAGTCTAGAAGAAAGAGAGAAATATTGAGGGAAGAAGAAGAGGATAATCAGCATAAGGAAACTGGAAAGAGTAGAAGAAAATAGTATAGAAGAAAGAGAGAATTATTGAGGGGGGAGAAGAGGATAATCAGCATAAGAAAACTGGAAAGAGTAGAAGAAGATAGTCAAAATAGAGTGTTCTTAGCTATTTGTAGAATTTTTCTCATTTGAATAATGCTTGTTCCACTGAGTGCCTTGGACTGATCACGCGATCTGTATATTAGCCCTTCCTCGACACCCCACTTCCCCTCACCAGAGCTTCCATGTTTTTTGAGAGGGGTAGATATATTTTTGACGTTTTTATGACTAAAGTTTTATTAGGTGGGTAAATTATTGTGTTGTAGATGTCTCTTATTTTATGTGCACTTTCCATAAATTGATTCTTTAATACAAAAACTATTAATATCCAGTGGAATAGTTTTATTGGATTTGTCAGTGAATTTATGAAAAAATTGTTGATTTTGTACTGAAGCTTATAATATGAGCTCTAAGTATGAATAATGGGAAAGACAGTGTTGATTGATTGATTGAGTACTTTATTTATGTAGATTACAATATATACTGGCTTATACACTTTTATACAATAGCTTACAATACAGCAAAATTATAGATGAATTTACATAATAGACTAAGAAAATAATTATTGAACTGTATATGATATGAAAAAGTAATTTGTAATATTATAACTATAGATAATTATATTGTTATGCATCTACATAAATTGGCGGAGCTTTGGACATATCAAAGTCCATTCTTCGGAAAGAATATTAAAAATATCCTCCCCACTAACTCTCTACCAAAAGTGTTGAGAGATGAGTGAACCAACAAATTTAGGTGGGTTCCGAACCGACTTCAGTAGACTTCTCAATTGGCCGGCCCCTTGGGGAGGATCAAACAGTTTGTATTTTTAGTTATAATTGAATGCTGCTTGCCGGGACTTGAATGGTGTATAACTCCTTGCTGCTGATTTTCCCGTGCATATTCTAAATTTACAGCATTTCGAATTCAACGAGCCAAGTGTGGACGTCGTTCGTACCGCGGCATTATTAAGAATTAAAATTTTGTGAATAATTAGTAGAAAGAGAAATGAAAAAAAAGATCTACCGACGGCTGTTGGATGACGCAATGATTTTAATTCTGTGTGTGGCCAGCTCACAAAATATTCTCCCATAAGGATTCATGCAAACTTCGAAGGACTGTAGGAAAGAGTCCTGAAGTCGAATTATAAATTTGATCGCCAAATTTAATAATTTATAGTTTAATAATATCGCCATATATATATATATGATATATATATATATATATATATATATATATATATATATATATTATAATAATAATAAATAATTTAAAGTATCGCCAAAAGATTTCTTTTGGCCACTAAAGGGCAACTGAACATACCTACCAAATTTGAACGTTTTTGGTCCGGTAGAACTTTAGGTGAAGTTGACTCTCTCCTTCTTCCTTTCTTAGGATATAAAAATAACATCGAATGTGAATAAGAAAAAAACTTGTTTTGATTTTATTATTTAGCCGCCAGCAGGAATTAATTGCTTGCTATTTCTTTAATTCTTCCATTCATTTAATAAAGCTGATGCTATTTGGGAGATATCACACAGACTGTCAGACAGACAGACTTTATGATTTCAGCTGAATAATACACAATATAAATTTATAAGTTCTATATTAACTCGCTTCCGTTAACGTCTGGTTGCCTGTCTGTAGCATACACGTAATCAATAATACTACTTGTGATTGTAGTTGCTTTGACAATTTTTTTTTTGTTCAAAGTTTTTAATTTGTGAGTAGAAGCTGCTATTAGTGTTCACTAACACTTGATTATCCTATATATAGGTACTCAGTCATTTCATTTTTGAATCATTTATTAGTATCTTCAAATGTTGAGGCTATTGAAACGGTTTAAGATATCGATTTGCGGGTTTCACCATTAATTTTCCTTCGAAATTCTGTATCGAAATCATGTATCACATGATCACCTTCCCATTTAAAAAAAAATGAAGTTATATTCAAAATGAAGCTAGATTCGAAATGATGTTGTATCCATATGACGGATCCAAGATTGCGGATAAAAGTTTTGAAGCGACAGAAAGTATTTTTTCAATTGGAATAGGATCCCCATGGAACCTACCACGGTATATAGAAGAAGACGGTAGGTGTCACGAGCATGTTTGTGCTAAATTTCTGGTGTAGCTGACGTCATTTTATATCCAATCATCTGTTTTAAACAAATAAGTTTCATAAATTGGCAATAGGTGTTAAAAACCTCGGTTGGTGGCGATGACGCAATCTAGCTGGCTGGTCACTGCGCACACATTTCATGACCCACCTACCTGTTTCATCTAAATACCGTGGAACCTACTACTGTAATATCATACATGTGAAAGATCTCAGAGATCGATACAACAGTTCATGAGCGAGTTCTTTAACCCAGGGGGTCTCTAGTTGTACGTACAGGACACTGTATATTGTATCATGTCAAGTGCAAGCAAATCTCGTACACGTGTCTCCTCCACATTGTAGTGCAATACTCGTCCACGTGTTCAACTCAAGGGAAAGATTCAAATCTATTAGTTGCAGTAGAGCTGCTTTCTCGTGCCATTGTGCTCCCCTAGAAACCACTTGATTACTTTTACAACGACAGATAGATATTGGGGAGTGGCTACAGCAGAGGGCACGAGCGCAGAGTCAATGAACTCGCAAATTGTTTACAGTGATCAGGTGACCACTCTACGTATCTACTACACTATCTGTGCTACTATGTCGTAAGGGTGAAAGCAGTCATGTGCATTTTTGGAAAATTTCCACTCAGATTTTTGTCATGAACAATGTTTTTGTAGTTTTGAATGCGGGGTTGCTCATCAAAACCGTCAATACAATTATTCAATTTATTTATAGTTTGTATCCTAAACATCTGGTGTTCAGACTGAGAATGAGTCAAAAAAGAGCAACCATGGGAAAGTTCTCAATACATAAAACAATCACATAAGTAAAATACTACAGTAGTCACATAAAATATAATATCGGGGACCGAGCTTCGTTCTGGAGTACAAAAGCATAAAAAATTTATTACGAAAGAAGAAATTATAATAACTTTCATACAGAAATGTTCTATCTAATCACAGTAAATTGAGATTAATTCCCAGAGGAGTGCAAAAATTTCCCCCACAAAGGCCCAGTTGCATAAAAGCCGGTTAAATTTAAATCCTGATTAACTTCACGTGAACCAAATCAGAGAAGACCATTTCAAAAAGATGGATCTACTGGAATTGATCAGGATTGAAAATAACCCGGCTTCTTTGCAACCGGCACTAAGTACCTGATTGAATGATTACAAAAGTTTAACTGCTGAGTCATAATTTTGACACAGTCCTACACACATGAACTCGTTCACTTACTTCCATCACCAACAGACGACGAAATAATTATTATCAGCTGTTTTTTCAAGGATGAATAATAATTATCCTTTTAATGTCCTTCGGCGAGTTTTCCCAGGGATGAGACCTAGTGGAATCGAATCTTTATATTATAAACCTACTATGTTCTGAATTTCGTGAGAATCGTTAGAGCCGTTTTTGAGATCCGGTGAAATACAAACATATAAACATATAAACAGAAGTTGCTCGTTTAATAGTATAAGATTTCTTTTAAACGCATCCAGCATTCGTCATGAATAAAATCCATGCATTCTATTCATTCAATGATGACAGTTTGTGAGTGGATCGTCTCATTGGTTTCAGATAAAATCTGTTTCAGCTGATCGAAATTCATAAAAGTTATGAAATCAGATAAAAGTCACAGATTCATTGCTTGAATTGAATTGAAGTTATTGATAGGAATGAAAAGCTATCGCTGATTGTCAATCGTTGCTTTCCACGTATGGATAGACACTTCATCGATAATGCTATACATTTTCAGTTTTTCTATAAACTTATAGAAAAATAGTTAGTGAATAAAATACCACAATCAATTCAAAGAAGTCAAGGTTTGATTCACTTCAACCTGTCAGTATTGGCTTTTGAATGAGTAGAATATTGATATCAATTCCAGGGAATGGTCGCAAGTGTTCCCACCACTTAATAAGGCATTTGAGGTCTATGATTTCCCGACGAAAAATATCCACTTTAAACAGTTTTAGTACAGTATACAGTATAATACAGTAGTGCAGTAACCTACATAGTACACTGGCAGGTATCCCGTGTTCAGCAAGGGTCTAATTAAAAATTTGACAAACTGAAAACTTGACCTACTGAGAGCTTGAAGGATTTATAGTAGCCATCCTCGGTATATTAAGAATCTATAATATGCAAAATTTAGTGAATTTTCTATCCTGTACGTGTTTAAGCCAGTTCATCCCTTCATTAAATTACTAGAATACTAGTAGGTACCCCGTGCTCCACTAATATCTAATTAAAAACTTGACAAACTGAAAACTTGAGGTAATAGAATCTTGAAGAGGTTAGAATAAGCCTATAACCATCCTCGGTAAATTAAGAATCTATATACAAAATTTCAGGTTAATCAGTTGAGTAGTTGAGACGTGATGATGCGTCATTCGTGAATTTCCTGTCCCGTTCGTGTGTAAGTTGCCAGTTTTTTTCCTTCATCATAATAAAGGAATTTCCTCTATCATATATATTTTTATAGATTAAAGACCCTAAAGCATTGGTACTGGTAAACCTTAATTGAATTGATTGAAATAAATGTCAATATCATACAAGTAAATCAACTTCTAGCAAAATCGTAGATGAATCAAGTTCAACCACTCCGAGAACACTTGCAGAAAGGCAATGACCCACTAGAAACGTGTGTACTGTACATTCTCGAAACAGTTTCACCACCACATATTTGGTCTATATTTTCTCAACGTAACGGACCCACATACACAAACGACCAGAGTAATTGAAAAACAGAAGCGTTAAAACTTGTGCGTGTGTGTGTGTGTGTTGAATTGGTAACATTTGTGTAAGTTTTGTTGGTGGTGGAGGGGGGAGGGGTTGCGATTCATCCCTTGCTGCGTCGTAACCCTCTCCGCTCGCCCAAAACATCCCCCCAAGTTTCAATGCGGTACCACATGGTTGTATGCTGGCACTTATTGATCGTCGGCTCCCGACTTCGGCCCCACTCGGATCTCTTCGGCAAAGTTCGGCTTTCCGCCACGACTGTGTTGTCCCACTTGCATTTTCTGGCCCACTTGCAATGCATTCTATATCTGTATCGATAGATGAGCTGTATTTGTACTTGCATTGTTTATACTTCCTGTATATCTGTATTTATATCTGAGTAGGAGTTGAACTTGAATTTCTTTGTTTAAAGCTGGGATTTTATGGAATATATATCTGTATTGATCAATGAGTTGTATTTTTACTTGCGTTTTACAGTTTCTATATCTTTATTGATGGATGAACTGTACTTTCACTTGCATAGTACAGTTTATCATTTAATTATTTATTTGAAGTGATTTTTTTATTTTGTATTCTTGAATATTGTGTACATCTCATTGATTAGATTGTTTATTTGTATATTAATGGAATTATAATTCATTATTATTATTGTTTGGATTCTATGTGATCTATATCTGTATTGATGGATGAGCTGATAAAACTCACCATTTTGAGCATGACATGTTTTAGTACTTTTGGCAGTTGGCAGACATGATACATGTCTCAATGCTGAAACAAGTGTCAATAAACGTAATTTTAAAAAATGCTACCAAAGTGTTCCATTTTATAGGGATTATCAAAATGAAGAGATAGCACAAGAAGATATACCATGGTAAAGAGCGTTTATGTTCCAATTTTCAATGATAACTCAAGCTGATAGTCCTTGTAGTTTCTCCTGCAGCAGCTATGTGATGCATAGAGAAACAATAGCGTGAGTAGATATCCCTTCTCCTGAAGCTATGTGACGCTGCTTGCATAAAGAAACAATAGCGTAAGTAGATATCCCATGGTATAGGGAATTTATGTCGCAACTTTTACTGTTATCTCAAGCCGATTATTGTTGATTATTGTCAATGTTTACTGTTTTGTTGGGGTGATAGTGTATGAACGGCACAATTTGAGAGACTACCAGCGTCACACAGCTGCATGGGAAAGAAGTACGTGAACTATCGGCTTGGGATAACAGTGAAAGTTGCGACATAAAGGCCCTGTACCATGGGATATCTACTCATGTTATCGTTCTCTATGCTGCTAGTCTCTCATACTTGGACTCTAGTCTGCTAGTCTCTCAAGGTCCAAACTACACCGTTTCATGAGAAAACATAACAGTAGTACCTTGACTTTCGCATATTTCATCATTTATCTAGCTCAATATTATTGTAGAACTCTTTAGTTTAAAAACGCTTCACTTATATGGGCTACTTTGGTACAAATTAATAAAAAAAATATAAAAACTTGTAGTACCCTTTATTATTAAAAACTTTTTATTACAAATTTTTATTATTTAAAAATTAAATAATAATAAAAATATTGATTTTATTAATAAAAATTTGTAATAAAAAAGTTTTTAATAATAAGGGTACCACAATTTTTGTATTGTTTTTATCTCTTCAGTTTAATATGATTCATCGTGTTATTTTACTGCAACTGGTATTTATTTATAACGCTAGAACGTAAGTTCAATTTTGTTTTGTTAAACACATGAATAAAGGAATCTGAATCTGAATCTGAATACTGTGCCGTTCTTACAGTCTCACCCGGCCAAAACAGTAATAATAGACAGTAGTCGGCAGTAATCGGCTTGAGTTAACAAAAAATCGGCTTGAAATTTGGAACATAAACGACCTATACCATGGATGCTTTTCTATATTTCATGGATGCTATACCTTTTCTATATTCCATTATTTATTGAGGGAATCAATACAGTTCTGTAGGAACAAGAAGCAGGTTGATTCCACTACTGGAATGGACAACATTTACATTTTATCGAAATTTTTTGAGAGAAATAGTACAGGCTCAGCCTAGTTTTTCCTCCAATGTCATAATTGTATTATGATTATAGTGTTTTATACAATAAATGAATGAATGAATGTTTTATACAATAAAAAAACTACATCTCTTCTCTCCATCTTTGTTGAATTTTTGAAATTAAGGCTATGTGACTATTATCCTTTTAACCTTACTCCTCCACAGATTTAACAGTCCCCAAAAATCACTCGACTTAATTTTCATTGAACAGGGCATTGGTCTAACTTTATCTCAAACTCTCCCCTTAATTCCTATACTTGGTGCTATTACAATTAAGACATTTTTAGAACGTAAACGAAACCAATATCTCGTTTCAGGTGGCGAACGCCCAAAACTTCATCTATTTCTTAACGTTCTCTCAAATAATCCAAATAAGTTATACAACTATCATCATTATTTCATCACAGATTTATCTTTTCTCAAAAAAGTAAGATACGACTAACATTTAGTTTTCATGAAACAGGGCCCCACATCAAATCATATTCTCCCAGTATGAGAGACTACCAACGTAACATAGCTTCAGGAAAAACTACTAGGACTTTCGGTTTGAGTTATCATTGAAAATATTGGAACATAAACGTCCTTTACCATGGTATATCTTCTTGTAATATCTTTTCTTTATGATAGATAGATAGATAGATAAACGAATTTATTTCAGGAAACAAAAGATACATTTCACAAGTAATCAGTAATGTCACTAGTGTAACAGAACAACAAATAAAAAATTGTATTATTAGCTCAAATTCGATAAGCTTAGCCGAAGCCGTCAGCCATGATATTTTATGATAATGCCTACAAAATGAAACACTTAAGTAGCATTTTTTATTGACACAAGCAATATTTATAAACTTATTTTTTATTTAGACCATATAAATCGCATACTTGTTACCCTCTCACAATCATGACTTTGCAATCCGTAAACGAGAGCAATATCTCGTTTTAGGTGTCCAACACGTTATTTTTCCATTTTTCGGCCGATGATTCAGGCAATCTCCGGCTGTGATTTATTTGTTTACAACTCGACAACCCCTCCCAGTCATCACGGATGAGTGGAGTCCCTTCCACCCTCCCTCCCTACGAGAAAGGGAAACTATTTCTGAGAACAGATTCCCGTGATAAATAAGATACTTTTCGGGGAGAGAGAGAGAGAGCGCGAAAAAGAGCAGCAGAGTGTTTTAAACTTCCACGATCTACTGATATTCTTGAAGATAGAGAGAGAGAGAGGGATTGATTCATTTATCACATGTCAGGTCTTAAAAAACCTTTTGTATTTATAACATTACAATATTATACATTGCGAAATGACAAAATATTATTGTAAATATGCAAAAGAAGAAATAATAAGTAAACTCAGTTAAAAGTAATTGGAAATATGAAACTAAGACAAAATAAGTATAACTTTATTACAATCGAAAAAAAATATTAAGATGTGATGAAAAAGGAAGAACATAATTTTAACAAATTATTGTTTTATATTTATTATCATGATTAATGAATAATAATAATAAAAAGTTGAAGAAAGTTATTATGAAGAAACAGATGATGAGAAGAGTACTAGAATTAAGAAAGATAATTGAATAAGAGAGAGAAAGAGAGAAAAAAAAAGAGAGAGAGTGACACAGGGAGACGGACAGAGTGAGAGCTTTTCCTCCATAATCTGCTGATAGTCTTAAAAATAGAGTGATTGATTGAGTACTTTATTTATGAAGATTACAATTTATACTGGCTTATACACTTATGTGCAATAGCTTACAATACAGCAAAATTATAGATGAAATTACAAAATATAAACTAAGAAAATAATTGTTGAGCTGTATATGATATGAAAAAAAGCAATTTGTAATAACTATAGATAAAATAGATAATATTGTTATGCATCTACATGAATTGGACATATCAAGGTCCATTCTTCGGAAAGAATATTCGAAGTATCCTTCCCACTAACTTTCTACCAAAAAGAGAGAGAGAGCGAGTGAGTGAGTGAGAGCATAGCGTTTCAAACAACTTTTAAAAATAGAGAGAGAGTGAGTGAGAGATTGATTGAATACTTTATTTATGTAGATTACAATATATACTGGCTTATACACTTATATACAATAGCTTACAATACAGCAAAATTATGGATGAAATTACAAAATATAAACTAAGAAAATAATTGTTGAGCTGTATATGATTAAAAAAAAAAAAAACAATTTGTAATAACTATAGATAAAATAGATACTATTGTTATGCATCTACATGAATTGGCAGAGTTTTGGACATATCAATGTCCATACTTCGGGAAGAATATTTAAAATATATCTCCCACTAACTCTCGATATTCTTGCAAATAGAGAGAGAGGGAGAGAGAGAGAGAGTGAGTGAGAGAGAGTGAAAGAGAGAGAGAGAGAGAGAGAGAGAGAGAGTGAGGGTGAGAGACAGAGTGAGAGACAGAGTGAGAGAGCAGAGCGTTTCCAACAACTTCTCCTCCATAATCTACTGATGTTCTTAAAAATAGAGAGAGAGAGAGTGAGTGTGAGAGAGCAGAGCGTTTCAAACAACTATTAAAAATAGAGAGACAGAGAGAGAGTGAGTGTGTGTAAGAGCAGAACGTTTCCAACAACTTTTCCTCCAAGATCTGCTTATATTTTAAAAAATGTGAGCATTTTTTGAATGGATAACAGTGATGTTGTGATGCTGCTGACAAGTTTCATGTATGCTACAACATTGATGGAGAATGCTGACGCTTTGATGCTCACTCACTTCAAATTGTGAGCATTTGTTGGTTGGGTAGCGTTGCCGGTTTATCTATGCTAACAGTTTTACAGAAGTGAATGAACTGGTAACATAAAATCTATAAGGATTGTCGACGGTTTGATGCTTACTTCGAAATGTGTGCGTTTGTTGAATGGTAAGCAATAGATAACATCTATAAGAAATCCTGTCAGTTTGGCGTGAATCTGACCCTAGATAGTTTGACGACCCGGATTTATCATCGACCTATCAGCACTGGCGTTACTTTTGTTTTGTTCGTTCCGAATATTTGTATCGTCGCTCCCAGAAACATCACAGTTCACTTTCTGATTCTATTTTTACGTGATACAGTTCTTGGAGAACCGAAAGTTGGGTTTAGAAGCGTGGAATTGTTGGAGTTTCATTCCAGGATTTATCTTGTTTGATTTGTATGAAATACTTGTAACATACATTCCTACTTGAATGTAACTTTGAGTACTGATTCTATTTTTACATGATACAGTGTTGTGCTACAACCAAAACTGAGTTGGGTCTAAAAGCGTGAATTGTTGGAGTTTCATTCCAGGATTTATCTTGTTCCATATATTTTGTTTGATTTGTATGAAATACTTGTAATATACATTTGTAAATCTACTTGTAGTGTGCTTCCGAATATAACTCAGTTTATGAAGCTTCTTGTTTTGTACTATATTAGTATAGAGAGGTCCACGTTATAATGGCAGTGGGGAAAGATAGAAGAACAGCGTTGCCGATTCTCTGCCTTGCCTCTGTGTGAGAGGATAGTTCACTTTCTGATTCTATCTTTGTTTGATGTAGCATACGTATATTGTATTATAATATCGATGTTCATTCAATTGCAGATACTAATTCAACAAATGATATGGTATAAAAAGGATAAAGTTCAATAATTCCTGAAGAAAGTGATGAATTAGTGAAAAATGCTAATGAAAATCAACAGCAGGAAGGGGGGATTTTGAAAAATAATAATTGCAAAACCGACTTGCACTCAATTGGCTTTGTTAGGCAGGCCAGGAGAATAATAAGGCAGAGAAAAACATGCAGAAGAAGGATGAAAAGAAGATGTAGAAGAAAAAGTAGAAGAAGAAAAAGAAGAAGAAGAAGGAGAAGAAAGATAGGATAAGAAATGGACGTGATTCACTGCCTCTTGTGTCTTGTCTCCTCTCTTCATTTCGGCTGCAGATTTTGCTTTGTTAAAAGGAGAGAGGAAAAAGGAGATAAGATTGTAGAAAAGCAGCTCAATTATCCAATGCACCCTCCACTCGGGATGTTTTGATTCGCCCTTACTCTCTTTTCTCTACTTCTTCTTCTTCTTCTCCTTCTCTCCCTCCTCCTCCTCCTCCTCCTCCTCCTCTTCCTTCTCCTACTCCTCCTCCTCCTCGTCCTCCTCCATCACCTCCTCTTCTTCTTCTTCTGCTTCTGCTGCTCTTGCTGCAATTCATTTTTGTTCCAATAACAAGCATATCTCATGCAGTCAGATTGGATGTTGCTCTCTCTGTCTCCCTCTCTTTCTCTCTCTGTGTGTATTATTAATTTACTGCGTATCTTGAGTGCTTCACTAGGCTTGAGGGTTCATGTTTTGAGTGGTAGCAGCTTTTTCACTTTCACCATCTTCAACTTTTTTCTTCTTCTAGGTTTTCTAAAGGTTTATTATTATTTCTGTGATCCTAATTCTCCTCTTCAAATGTTACCTATTTGTTATTTTCTTCGTCACTCATAAAAACATCACTATGAATGTTTTCTACTACTGTTTTTATGCTCACTCAAACATTCTACAGATAAACCTAGAATTGAGTGTGAAAATCTCCTGAAAGCGTTTTGATTGTATATAGATTGATCTCTTGATTAGAGTCAATTTACAGTATTATTGTTGAATCTTTAATATTATAGAGGAAATATTCAACATAAACATGTACGGGGTTGGAAATACACGATTGACAATAGTGTCACCACACAAAAAGTGTAAAAAATTTATCAAGCTTCAATTTTGAATAGTTAGTAATGTCGGTTGAACGCATTGTTCTCAAGACATGAGTGTGGAAGCAAAACGCTGAAAAATGCAACTTTTTAACCACCCTCATCCCCTTAGCACATGAGTTAGGAATGGGGACTTTTGATATGTTCTCCTCCTAATTAGTCTCAACATAGATGCAAGGTCAAAAATTTTGTTTAAAACATTCCCTCCAAATTCCTTTGTCAATTAGTCTATTGTTGCAAAAATGGAGATTTCACACTCAACACTAAAGCTGCTGCAAAAGGTGTAGGGATATTCGTAAAAGTGTGGAATCATACATCAAATTGAAGAGAATTTAATGCTCTATAAGCTCATTAACAATACGGATTTTTCCCATCGATTTTTGAAAAGTTATAAGAGTGAAAATAGAAAAAAATTGGTGGCAAACGTGTTTTTTTCAAAATGTCACACCTTCAAGGGCGGATATCTCGAAAACTAGAGGAGATATACAAAAAAAGTTGTGAAATTAATACTGTAGGAAATTATGTGAGATTTACTTTGTTATATGACAGTCAAGTCCTTAGGATACATAGTTTTTGATTTTTATGCGAGAAACCAAAAAATGGTACCTTATAACCACCCCCACTCCCTTAGCACAGTGGGTAGGGCTGGGGACTTTTGTTATGTTTACCTCCTTACTACCCTTAACAGAACTGCGGGATCAGAAATTGTCTCGCCAACTTTTCCTTTTATACCCTTTTTTGAGCATTCTTTGCCTGGACTATAAAGTTCTAGACTTTAAACAGCTGGAGTAAAAAAAATTGGCTTTCCGTAACGGGGTGTAGATGCAGTTTTTATGACAATCTTTATTTTCTCATTTCTATAATTGGAAATTGGCATTGACGAAATTAAACATTCCTAAATAATTCAAAATAGCTGAAACTTTACACTATTTTCACTTTATTTCAATTTGTGTTCAATTTTCTAGTTTTTCCAAATTTTTAATCGAACGTGGACTATGACCATGACAGCGACTACGCCCCGTTTTGGAAAGAAAATTTTCTGACTAGCTGTTTAAAGTCTAGAACTCAGTTGAATCCCGAGCTCGGAAACCGGCCCTAAATTTATTTTGTAGATAACAATCACTCTGTTCCATTATAACCAAATCCCGTCTTGTAAATCACATCGGAAATTGGGACAAAATACTGGGAAAATCACCCTGTAGAAATAATCAAGTGATAGGAATTATTATTTGAATGGTATTCATATCAGTTCAATAACCACAACAAAAACACTAGAGGGACGATTAGTAAGTCTGATTGTATTCCAGCATTGCAACAACAAAATGAATGTAATGCTTGGAGCATATTTCTTAGGAATGATGGATGTATAAATTATACATTTATACAGGGGATCCAAAATTAAAGTGCCAGACCTCCGGAATAGGTTCTATGGGTCAAAATAAAGAGAAAATGTAGAAAACATTATTTTCCTAAAACGCTTCGTTCAAGAGATATTCACCATTTTGTATTTTTTACAAAATAATTTTCATCTTCAAAATTTTCCAACCGATCACTATAATAATCAGTAGGTAAGAGAGATGAACTGTAGAAATGTAGAGAAAAATATTCAACTTTTTTCAATTCGAAAATTCAAAATGACAGCCATTTTAAACTTTCAATCCAAAATTGCGGGAGAACGTCCATTTTGAATTTTCGACTTGAACAAAGTTGAATATTTTCTCTACAGTTCATCTCTCTTATTTGAACATACCCACGGAATTTTATAGCGATCGGTTGGAAAACTTTGAAACATTTTTTTGTATAAAATACAAAATGGTGAGTATCTCGTAAACGAAGCGTTTTAGGAAAAGAATTTTCTCTACATTTCCTCTTTGTTTTGACCCATAGAACCTATTCCCGAAGTTTGGCACTTTAATTTTGGGACACTCTGTATATTATAATATATTATGTCCAGTTATATCTTGCCAATTTTGAAACTGAATTTGCTGCCACAAAGTTCTAACATTCGATAACATTGTGGAACATTTATTCCCCAGTCTACAAAATAATCTAGTTCACTTCTTCTTCTTCTTCTTCTTCTTCCACTGCTTCCTCTTCTCCTTCCTCGTCTTCTTCTCCTTCTTCTTTTTCTTCTTCTTCTTCTTCTCTTCTTCTCTTCTTCTTCTTCTTCTTCCTTCTTCTACCTTCTTCTTCTTCTTCCACTTATTTTTCTTCTTCTTCTCAGCACTCGCTTTCCCATTTTTGTTTTCCTGTTCTGGGTGAAAACTTGGACGATCGACTCTATTCGTTGAAGCACGGTTGCATGAGCAAAACAGT
>NW_024090499.1:0-33479 GCF_014356525.2 Nilaparvata lugens
ATCTCAGATTTAGAAATGACAAGACCTCAAATCATAGAACAAAGCGCTAATGAACATTTCAAGGAACTTAAAATAATACATGAAATAAATAGAGCTAAAATCGAGAACGAAAAATATACTGGAACAGGAAAGCTAAAGAAAAATCGTGAAAAAGTACCGGAGTATGAAGAAAATGAAAGGTTCGTGAGAAATATCCAAAATAAAAAGCATTTGCCAAAATATTTCCCAGCTACTCGAATTGGACCAAATAAATATCAAAGTAAGAGAGGAGTTCTGAAACTTCACCCTGATAGACTTAAGAGACCAAGAATAGTTGGTCTCTTAATATTTTAAGAGACCAATTATTATTTTATAATTTAATAATAATTTAATAATTTTTTTATTTTTAATTATATTAATAATTGGTGATAAGATGCAACCCTGCCTCTCTCCACGCAGGATCTTCACCAGATCTGTATGCTCTCCATCCACTCTGAGGACCGCAGACTGATTCCAGTACAAGCTAGCTATTATTCTCAGGTCTTTTCTGTCAATTCCAGTTTTCATCAGTACATCCATCATTTGCTTATGTCTAACACGGTCAAACGCTTTTTTATAATCAATTAGACATGCAAAGACATTACAACATACATCTCTGCATCTCTGAAACAAAACCTGCGAAGCAAACAAAGCCTCCCTTGTGCCCACAGCTTTCACAAAACCAAATTGATTTGGTGCAATTTGCTCCTCACATTTGTGATAAATTCGTTTGTGAGTTATTTTTAAAAACAATTTGAGCATGTGGCTCATTAAACTGATAGTTCGATAGTCCTCACAAGATCTTGCACTTGACTTTTTCGGAATTGCAATGAACTCTGATTCTAGCCACTGTGTTGGAATTTGCCCAGTTGAGTATATGTTGTTAAAAATTTCCGTTAAAATCTTTAAATTCTCCGTGTCAAGTAACTTCAAAAACTCTGTTGGAAATTCATCTGGGCCTGTTGATTTTCCATCCCTCATCTGTTTAATAGTTGAAGTTACCTCCTCCAAGAGAATTTTGGGTCGTGTTCTGTCTCCCATGGCAGGTTGTTGTACTCTGAGATCATGGAATAAATCTTGCAGATATTGCTCCCAAACTTTCTTCTTATCTTCCTTACTTATGAGCAAATCACCATCCCCATCTGCTATTCGGCCAATATTACCATTCCGGAACTTCCCAGTGATTAAAAGTGATTACTAATGACTAGTTACACTATTGATCTACATAACTCTAGTAAATCCTCGGGTTGGCGAGTACATGGTCACAAGTAAACTCGACACTTTATTCACATTGGTTTACTTGGAGTTTAAATACTCATTATACTTTACTTGTAAGTAAATACTCGTCATACTCGTTTTTAGTCACACCGCCCGATGATAATGATTGAATCAGTACCTATCATCTCCTATAAAAAGATATCAGTTGTTAAGCAAATACAGATAGATAGAATAGAATAAATAGAATAGAATAGATAGAATATTTATTTCTCAAAAATACGAGATACAATATCGGGGGACCGAGCTTTGCTCTGAAGTGTAAAAGCATAGAATATTTGTAAGGAAAGATTGAATTTATAGTTTATATACATTAATTCATTTTCCCAGTCGTACAATTATGTTTACAGCTATATGAGGAGGCACAACAGGCTTATGCCCAAAACTGTCTTTTTCCAAATTTATAATACAGTGAAGAGTCCAAATCAAAATCTAGGTTGAACTACTATCACTCATCAAAATAACAATATTTATTCACACTTCAAGAAACAAACACATCATCAATTAGGAATAGATATACTATGAATTTGATTTAGAATGATATACTATGTCTGCTACAATATTTGTTAATATAGCCTACTATGTATCACTAACAGCATCATCCAGTTACTATTTTGGACTTTCTGGAGTAAACATGTTCTCTACAAAAGAGAAATGAACGAAAATAAGTTTCTCTCGCTTAATTTTTCTTCAAGTGAGGTCAGCTGGATGATCCCACACACATTCACTCTTCCATTACGGTATCGACAGGCGACAAAATTTCCAGCTTTTTTTCCTAGGACGTATTTATCCTTTCGATGTCCTTCAGCGAGTTATCCAAGGGTTAAGACCTAGTGCAATCGAGTCTTCATATCATAAACCTACTTTGTTCCAAATTTAGTGAAAATCGTTAGAGCCGTTTTCGAGATCCGTTGAACATAAGTAACCAGATAACCAGATATAAAAATGAAGAAATATAAACAGATATACAGAAATTGCTCGCTTAATATAATAGGATAAGACAAATGTAAATTTGGTTTTAAAATATAGAACAGTTTTCAGCTATGAAATGTTTTAATATTCATTCATCTTTATTGAACAGAGTGTTTACGAACTGCCTACCAATATTCTACGCCATTGTTCCTGGCCGGGTAACAAACATAACTAAATAATATCATATTATTCAAATTGTCCGGAAGTCTTTAGTTACTCACACAGCAGCCATTTTGCTTTTTTCACTTATTTTGTTTCTAAATATTGGTTAAACATACAAAATTGAAACTTTGCACAACCATTTATTACAACTAGAAAGGCTACAAAAAAATTATGATGATTTTTCAAACTCATAAAACAAAATGGCGACCATTTAAAATTTTGTTTTTTAAATATCTCAGAAACCGATGGTTATACAAAAACTTTACACAAATAGCTTGTTTCAGTAATTTCAATTGTCTATCGGAGGGTACTATTTTTTTCTGATTGGACCAATGATATCTGATATATGGCAGCTTTAATGGTTGGTGACCCACTTTTATAGGGTAATGTAATGCTATTTTATTGTTTGAAATGACCTAAAATCGCTTACTATAAACATGCAATGCAAATTTGATTGTTGCATCATTGAGGCGACTCTATTAGCATGCCTTGGTTTGCACTGCAACAAACTTTCAGTGGTCACCTATCACTAAAACTTCCATTTCTCAGTTAATATCGATCCAATCTTGAAAAATCTAGTACCAATCAATGGGTAATTAGATTTACTAGAAAAAGTTATTCTTGCATTTTTTTCAAACCAACGGTTTCTGAGTTATTTGAGAAACAGTATTTTAAATGGCCGCCATTTTGTTTAATGAATTTGAAAAATTATCATAATTTTTTCGTAGCTTTACCTAGTTGCTATAAATGATTGTGCGGAGTATCAATTCCGTATGTTCAACCATTAGACTATTTAGAAAAAGAATAAGTGAAAAAAGCAAAATGTCCACTATGTGAGTAACTGAAGACTTCCGGACATTTTAAATATGATATTTAGATATGTTTTTCACCCAGGAACAATGCCCTACAGTATTAGTAGGGAGTTCGTAAACACCATGTATATATATCCTTATGGACTTGAAAGCTACTTGACAGAATAGCATTTGTTTGTTGGGAATATGTTGTGTGAATGTTGGGGATGATTTCTGACCAGAAATTTTAATAGGAGGGCTAATGATAACTATTTACTCATTCATTGTACAGACCTATGTTTTCGAAATTGTCGGCCGAGCGGCTACCAAAGAACGGAAAGATGATCATAATTCAAAATCATATTGTGATAATATGATTTAGCGTCTAAAAATACCAGCTGTAATAAAGACGTCATCCTGAGACAAATCGTACAATGAATCGCTAAATGAAAACATTGAAAATTCATATTTGAAACACTGATTTATAACCTATCTATTTTTTTTAATTCATCACTTTACTGAATAGATATTACTGCCAATTGATTGAGAGAATAATTATTCGGAATAATAAATGCTGTATGCACATGGGAAGTCCGTATCGAGATGTAAATGAAGATATTGATTGTCAGATAAATGTCATGGATTCACCAAATAAAGTCAAGTGTGACATGAGATACATTGACTTTTTAGCGGTACGAAATTCGCTGGGTAAGCTTGTAGCTTATATTGTACAAAAAACTAAATTATTCCAACAAGTTCTATCAATCATATGCATTTCTTCAAGTGAATAAGTAACACTGCAAATAGATAACTCATATAAAGTATCGTATTAGATAAATGTAAAGTATTAAGATCAACTTCACATCTGAAGCAATCTACTTCTGCAAGCAATCACAAATTTTAAGTTAATGCCAATCTACAATAGTTACATTATATAGAAACGAAATGACTCCTACGTTCCATTTGTATAACCGATTCCATCAACATAGCTCAAAGTCTACTGAGCCAAAAACTTTCAAAAATGGCAAACTTATTTTTGGTTATACTTTTAGACGCACACTAAGGACGTACTATTTGAGAAGTTTCCAAGGATACGCCCAATATGTGCGTCTCTTCTGCCTTTTATTAACTTTTTTAAAAACTAATAAGCAGAAAATATTTGAATTCGGTACAAAGGTTCAGTTGAGGTATGAAGAATAGGTGAATTGGAAAATGTTTTATATACTCCAAAATTACATCAAAATTTACATCTTTATTGTTATTATTTCAGATTTCAAAGTGTTTTCAATGCTTTTTTGCAACAACGCCTAAAAACCAAAGTAAATTTAGTATCTTCAGTAACCAGCTGCTAACACGAGGAGGTTTGGGGTTGGACTTGAAGCAGCCAAAAATTTACATAATTTTCAAATGGATAACTGGTTATATCGATCTTGATAAGTTAGGTGTACATTCAAGTTCAGCAACAAGCTGATTTGCCTGTGATGGATGATAACCATGAAACCTAATGTAATTGACAGTGTTGCTGCAGTTGTGCAGTTGCTGAGTTTCAACTCCTATATATTGAATGCTACTTCAGACTTCAATAATTAAAACTAGTAAAGCTGCCAATATTTCCTGATTCAAAAATGACTATCTTATCAATTTTGCATACTACTTGATTTTGCAGCATTCACACGTGAAAACGTATTAAAACCTGAATTACCAACGACTCTGACGTATTAATAATACGTATTTTTATCATGAGATACATTGAATCATCTGAATACAAGTAGTTGTAACAATAATTGGTTTGATTGACAAGTAGTTGATTATCAAAATAATTGGTTGACATAATTATTGGTACCGTATTTCATGAACCATTCTTCAGAACCAACTCAGTTAAGAACAAGTATCAACCTCGCCTATCAACCAATAATTAGTAGTGGCACAGAGAACAGAATAGAATAGAATTTACTGTTGACTCAGAGATGTTGTGGAATTTCTTCATAATTATAATGGATGGACAAGATGTTGACAATCCCACCTGGGAAACATTGATTCAAATAAATCACATGTGAAATAGAAAATAGTATAGTGTTCATCCATCATCTTAGAATAGAATTCTAAGATCTTGGTACCTACTTTCTTTGGCTACCTACATCTTCATAATATTAATATTGTATTTGTTACCAGAATCTTACTAATTAGTTTAATTGATTATTACGATGCTATCTTGTTAGGCATCAAAAATCTAACTCCGATTTTTTCAAACTTTGAAGAATAGTTCATAGTGTGAAGCTCTTCTTGGGGAATTACTATCGCCTCCAAGGTTAGGTCGAAACACGTATAACGAATCTTGTACTGAGTCACCAGTATTGAGGTTAGGAATTTGAAAATGCGTGCGTGGACGCTAAGTGAACACCAGACTGATTGAGTCACTACAAGATTCGATACAATCGTCTAAATCGCGGGAGGCATAAACACTCGTTCACCCTTGATTCTTCTTATGACTGATTGAATAATGATAAAAATTTCAGAGGAAGTGTAGCGGTCGCTAAACACTGAATACAGATATCTTAAAACTATTACCTGTGATGTAACAGCATATAAAATCATTCAGGTCAAGCAAAAATCCCGATGTAGATAATCTACGGGACTGCGTCTCTAATAGGTTCCGAAGGATTAAGATAGGGTACTAAGGACCAGAGATCGTTCGGAATATACTTCGAGAACAGAGTCTTGTCGGGCCTTATGCTCTATTGTAGGAAATTATATTATCTCCAGCTGCATCTGCCATACAGTCGAAAAATTCGCTCCCAAGCCGAAGTTGGTCACAGATAAAAGCTGATATATGAGCAGGTAAGGACAGAGAATAGGTAATCTTGATCCGACCCCGCACACTACATCCACTTAGATCTGTTCCAATATCCAGGTTGAATCAATTATTTCAACGATCGTACTTGATCGGTTCTTGATAATATAGAACGTGTCAGACACAATAATTGACAGGCTTGAGAAATAATCGAACTCAGAAGACGAATTGACAAAGTGGAAATATAATATAATAAAATATATAATTTGACAGTGCAGATTTAAAGCTTGGATTACAGATTGAAAATAGTTTAACATCAACAAAATAACTAGAAATTTGCTTGTGCTCGCATGATACCATGCATGATCCAACAGAATTTTATAATTAAAAATTAACAGTTTTTTAAAAATAATGAAAACAAATTATAAAAGATTTTTAAAATTACTCAAGGTCGTGGTTCTGGCAGCGGAGGATAGTTAATCAACTATAAGTTCTTATAAATTCTATACCTGATTAAATCTAGGATCTTAATGGTTATAAGCGCTTGTTGGCGTGGCCATTACTTTAACGGAGAAAATTTTATATTTTTCTGCACTATATTTTCTTTCGAAGCGAAGATTGGGGCCCCAAGATATAAAACTCACGTGAATCCTCTTGGCGGTCGTGGTTCCTTTAGATCAAATTTTGTATGATCGGTGGCTGGTCCAGGCTTCGGTCTTAGCACGTGTGGAATTTTAATTAAATATTTCCTTTACCAATTAAAATAGGGAATAATTAAATTTGAATTTCTAGAACAATCAATCGATGAATAAAATTTACAAAATAATAGATAAATTAGCCTAAGATATTGGCTCACAGATGAAAAATACAAAAATCGAACAAAATTTCACTAATAGGTCTTTGGTAACTTTTTAACAAGGTCTTAACGGTGAGGATTTTAAAAGGGAAGTGTCTTGCCTTCTTCTAAGCCTTTGGCTAGAACCTTTTTCTGAGAATCTCTGTGTAATTGATTTGCATGAAAATTTGCCATTGGTAGAATGACGTAGGCATGACGTCAGTGGCAAGCAGTAAAATATAATTCCTTAGATTACAATAATAACTTAATTTGTATAATTTTGTAAATTGCTTAATTCTCTATATACGGTTCCCCTATACAGTGTACATGCACTAGCATATATGATAAGGCAAGTTTGCTGGCTGATAATAGATTAATATATGATGCTTTCAAACGATCATCCCTTTTGGTGCCATTTCTATGACATATGATTGGCTTAAACTTGCCAAACAGATTCATTCACCATGTGACTCAATTGAAACAATAATTTTATTTATAATTCAATCTTCTCTCTCTATACTTATAAAAGGCTAAGCCCCGACAGACTGAAATCACACCACAGCCCAAACTACTGAACCTAGAAACTTGAAATTTTGCTCGATTGTTTATGGTAGCCTGAAAACATCCACTAAGAAAGGATTTTCAGAAATTTGCCCCCCTGAGGGAGCTGGGGCCCCCCCAAAATTGTGTACCTTTTAACCGCTCATTGCACAGCAAAGTCATGAGGAACTTTTTTGTTCAGCTACGAAAAAAAATTTGATCTGTGCAGAAAAATTTCGATCAGAAGCACAGGGGGGTCCAGGAGAGGGCATTTTTCGAAAATTTTGATGTAAAATCACACTACAGCTCAAACTAATTGTCCTACAGACTTGAAACTTTGCATAAATATTCTTCAAACATGCTAGACGCGCACTAAGAACGGGTTTTGAGATATTTTGCCTCAAAGGGTTTCAAAGGATGGGAAAGGGCCCTATTAAATAAGGTTATGAACATGGTAAGGTGAGTGCCATATGGAAATGAGATAATTTTATTGATTGACATGTGATATTCTAACATATGTTGTAATCATTGGAAATAACAAAATAATATGATAGAAATTGAAAAAATCTGGTGTGGTACACTCACACAACTTTCCTTGCTCATATTTGAAACTACGATCAGACTTCTGTATATGTGTATATATAATTGTTTTCAGAGAACTTTTTCTTTGTGTGAATTGTGAAATTCGATGATTTTTTTAGTCGTCATTTTTTAATGTCGTAAAAACAGCTGTTCTACAGATGAAATATCTCCACTATGTGTTATTTTTATGAACTGCGCTACCTACCTACCTCATGCACGAGAAGGAGGTTACTGAGTCCATTTCTCAAGGATGGGGTGAACCCCCCATTGGTTTCCCAGAAAGGAGACTCATGCCAGTTGATAGAGCTGATAAATACAGGGTATGTATTTGAAAAAAATCGGTCAAGTTATATTTGAGAGAATTGTGAAAAACATGGTTTTTTGGTAATTATCTGCCATTTTTCTCAAGAACATTACGGAGCTCCTGCAATTTTCCCAGAAATGAGACTCATGTCAGTTGATAGGACTTATGAATGGCTATCTATGGTATGAATTTGAAGAAAATCGTTGAAGCCGTTTTCATGAAAACCGTGAAAAACATGGGTTTTTAGTCATTATCCGCCATTTTTCTCAAGAATATTACGGAGCTCCTGGAATTTTCCCAGAAATGAGACTCATGTCAGTTGATAGGGCTTATAAATAGCTATCCATGGTATAAATTTGAAAAAAATTGTTAGAGCCGTTTTCGAGAAAAACGTGAAAAACATGGTTTTTTAGTAATTATCCGCCATTTTTTCCGCCATCTTGAATTGAATTTGATTGAATTTCTTATTGTCGGATCCTTATGGTATAAGGACCTTAAGTTTAAAATTTCAAGTCAATCGGTTAATTAGGAATGGAGTTATCGTGTTCACAGACATACACACATACACACACACACACACACATACACACACATACACATACACACACACAGACCAACACCCAAAAATCATGTTTTTGGACTCAGGGGACCTTGAAACGTATAGAAAACTTGAAATTGGGGTACCTTAATTTTTTTTGGAAAGCAATACTTTCCTTACCCATGGTAATAGGGCAAGGAAAGTAAAAAGAACATCTGTTCTATTATTGCTTTCTATCTGATTCCACTCAACCTCAATAATATTTTTCTGATAATTGATAAATATGTTTATTATTATTATTATTATATTATTATTATTATATTATTATTATTATTGATATAATAAAAAGATTGTTTTAATAATTATTAATTATTATCATAAATATAATAATAGTATTGTTTTGGTAATCAATAAATATTTTTATTTTCACAAACTCTGTATAATTTATAATGGTGAATGTGAAACAGCTGCATCAAAGAAATTATCTCAAAAACATATGTTTAGGAAAACCATAGTTTTGAACTTCGTTTTCCTGATGCAATGTATAAGCCTACACGTGGCATGTATTATCAATTTTTCAGCTAGAACAGTTTTTTGATGCTGCTAAATAAACGTCTACAGTTTTATCAATGCTGTATCGGCAATATGAAAACGCATGCAGTTAATATGTCTTTAAATAAAGGTGTTGATACCTACATGATAATTATTCTCTGCCATTTTTATTCAATTGAAATTTCAAAATTTTATTCAAGTCGAAAATTTTAATATTGAAATGAGGGGTATTTTGGCAAGCTGAACAAAAAAGTAAGGTCCTATGCACCTTTTTGATATTATTTCTTCAAATGAAAAATGAGTTTTGTAGGTTGTCAAAACTCCCCCTGAAAGATAACTATTCATTCTATCCTATCTTTTAGTAAAATAACAATGATTTCTGCATTGAATAACATCTATCATGCCAACAAGAATCGAACTCTTTGTGAATTTAGATATGACCTACACTTTAGATTCACATAATTCTATTGATAAATTCATGGAAATTGAAGTACTTTTTTCAGTTCAACATATTCCCAAAGTTTCATGCCGTTATGTCAAGTAGTTTTCAAGTCTACAGTGAACAAACAAACATACAAACAAACACACAAACAGACATTCATTTTTTATAAATAGATTTCCATTCGGCTCAAACAAAAGCCTCTCTAAATGAAGGTAGAATGATAAGGACTCAGTTCTGTTGTTTTAACATTTTTTCAAATCACTTTCAAAAAGTTCATGTAGTACCTACTATTGTGTTTGAGACACTTCTGGCATAGTTTCACCACTATTCTGTTCCACTGTCCTACCTCTTGCAGGCGTTAACTATATCTATAATAATTATATAAAGTAAAGAGCTGGCTTATGCACGTACGGGATAGGAATATTATGTTTGACGCATCATCACGTCTAAACTACTGGAGTAATTAACTTGAAATTTTGCTTATGGATTCTTAATTAACCAAGGATGGTTATAGGCCTATTCTCAATTCTTCAAAATTTAATTTTGTCAAGTTTTAAAATAGATCCTTGCGAAGCACGGGTTCTTGCTTGTCTTTCTATAAAATTCGTATTATATTCGAAACTGTTATAATTAATTTTGCTGCTCTTATCAGTGATACAATATTCATGCTATGACCTTGTTTGTTACAACAGCATTCGACATTATAATTTTGTGAGTAATAAATAATATTTTAACAATGATACATATTATTTTTCTCTATTGAAATTCTTTATCCTTTTTCAATAGTTCTTAATTTCAGAAATAATATTATAACTTGCATTAAAACCTGGCATGACATTTATAATATATTGAGTCAATCAGCTGTGTCTGAGCTGTTACAAAACATCTGATCAATTGTAAACAAAAGTGTAACCTCCAAAAGTTCAATGAGCAATTCATAAATGGTTTGTACTTGATTGGCAAAATAATTATAATTTTATTAAATAATTCTTTGAAAAAATGTGTAGTACAAAACAGTACTCTTATCTTATACTCAGCTGTTGATAAGGAAGCCTTATCGCTTGGGTGCTAACTGTTTGTTTGGCAAACCTTTTATTTTATAAGGGTAATTATAATTTTTCTAGTAAATTCTCTCCTTTCATGAGATTTACTCAAAAAATTCATCACAATAGATACAGCTCAAGGTAATTGAATTTTTCAGGAGAAAATTGTGATAAATGAGGTGCTGATATCTGTACCCATTCTATGGAAATGTATTGATATGATAGATAATATATTATAAATTTATTACTGACACCATGGGCTGGAAAACTCGCACAAGAACTGTTTTATTGTAATCTTTGAAGCCCGCAACTTTAAATACTGTATACAAAGTTGGGAAAACAGCTAAATATTTCTTGTACAAGAATAATATTGGCAGTAGGTTTCTTTGAGATTTCTATATTTGAAATGGAGAATTACTCTTCAAAAACTTTGTCGCTTCAACATCTTTGTCCCTCATATAAATTCAAACTCATGATGCATGATTTCGAAACAGAATTCCAAGAGAAAATGAATGACGGAAAACGCACATTGATATCTCAACCCGTATCAGTTTGTTGATGTAAAAGTTGTAAATTATGTTGTATTAACCAGCTATGAAATCATGTGTGAAGCCCTGTCTGTGTGAATAGCTTCCAAATAGTCTCAGTTGATGTTATGAATGAATGAGAAAACTGTTGTAATCGCAACAATTTTGTAATTCAATGAATTCTTCAGCTGACTAAATGATAAATCACATAATATTTTTTCTTATGCACTTTCAATGGTATTTTTTTATCCTGAAAAAGGACGAAGGAGTGAGTAAACTTTTTTGTCCAACGAACTTGACCTGTAAAAAGGTTCGAAGAATACATTTTCAAAATTTGAAGCGATTGATGAATTCTTTCTTAAGTTATTGTAGAACATACAAACAGACGGAGAACGACTTTGGCCTTCAGTAAGTCAAAAGTGAGAACTCGTTAACGCTCGTTTAATTAATAATGTAGAGATGCTATTCGTTGAACCACATCGAAATTTTTAGAAAACTGGAACAAAATTGTTTGTTTCTCCGAGGTTCTAGTCTCCAGTGAATTAATGAGCTGGCACAATGACCGAACAACCTGTTTTCAAGATCAGGTCGGTCGCTCAGCATCGTTAAGTACGTCAAACCACTCTTGCAACAGAGGGAAAAATATTTTAATCAAGCATTTTCACATAAATTATACAGCAGCTCCTGGAATTACTTCCTCCATGTTACAAGGAGGCTGCTGCGTTGTTCTAAAAGTTTTTCGGGAATGATGAGGAAACCAGGTTTCTAAAATCAGAAGAAAAAAATCGAATAAGTAGAGCCTCAGATTCAAGCCTCTTTGGTGGAGCTCAAAATACAATATGAATAGTAGCTGAAGTTTTAGGAGAAAGTTTGAGTTTCTTTTCAAGTTTTAAAATTTTTAATTATTGATAAAGTATTTCTCAGTTATTATTGATGATTTAGCGAAGTATTCTTATTTAATTTGGTTTTCAAACTTCCTAAATTTTAAATTCCTAATTTAAAAATATTTTGGACTCAAAATAGGACAAAAATCGTGAAGTGTGAACATAACCTATTTTTGGACAATTTTTATTTAAATCTGGGAAAGGAACAGTTTTGGGCTTTAAGCCTGTTTTTCCTTCCCCAATCATTCATAGTTGGGAATGATATTGTATGTATCAATGTATAAATAAATAAATAATAAAATGAATATAGTATTCCAAATAATGTTGTCTAACCGCACATTTTTCTATTTTGTTGAAGAATATTTTAATTTTTGTAAAGCTACTGTAAATTCTTATCAAAAGCTTGCACATGGACGATGCATTTATCAAAACACATGGATGATAGAGGTGATACCTATTACGAATTTGCAATTTAATCAGCAACTCACTTTCTTGTCCCTCCTTGCCTCCTAGTGATTTTGTTCATCATTGGTATATTGATATTTCGATACAGTTAACAAAGGATTATTCATTCTCATTCCCATGAAAAATAATATTTTACCAATATGGAGTCAGTATAGTGTTATTATCATTCAACTGAATAAACAGTAATCTACTTTACTGCTAACAGTTCCCGTAGTTTAAATGTTAAAACTTGAATGAATATTGAGTGAATTCGATTTTTTCTGAAAAGATTTTCAATACAAGTGATGAGAAGCAGAGCAAAAACACCGATTATCAAAGATTGTTTCCTGTTAGTAACCAGTTCGATAATACAAACATGCGTGGCAACTTTCAAAAGCAGAAACTTCTGTTGTTAATGGGTCAGTTTATAGAGAACTAGTTTTTATAGCCTAATCCAATAGAGCTGTTATATAGTCAATGTACTTATTTATAAGAGTTCCATTGAAATTTTAATAAATATGTTTCAATTTATTCTCCAATTTCACATTTCATAACGAACTGTTTGTTAATGATTACTTTTTTAATACTTCAGATTCATTGATTCTGCGTGTCAATTATTCGAGCTTATTTAAGTAGAGTTAAGATGGAGTTGAGTTTTTAGGAGTGGTTGGGTCACTGGTGGAGGGTTTCTGAAACCTTGTGCACAGCCTTATGGAGAGAATAAACACCTCTTCTCCATGATGATTCACCAAGGTGGGAGGATGCAGGCTAACTGTACTACAGATGACGTACCATGAGTAGGCTGAAGCATGATTCTCTCCATGAGAGTTCCAGTCTTACTCTTTTGGAACACGAAATAGTTTAGTTTTTAGTGGGTTTTCATCCAGTGCTGAGAGTGGCTATGCCGGATGCTCATGACAGAGCTGAGCGCCTCCTATATGAGCTTGGCAGTATTTATCTGTGCGTAAATGCATTCTGCATTTGGTCCATTACACAGGATTCCCGAATTCATATTAAAAAACGAATTGGTAACGGGTAACCACACTGAGCAAACTATGTATGTGACTTAGAACACTACTGAGCTCTCAAGAAAGAATAGAATATCTTGTAGAGAGTAGGATCACGGACGAAGGAAACCAGTGTCTCTATAATTATGCGTACTGGAAAGGAGAGTGGGAAGCGAAATATGGGAAGGAATCGCAAGCTTTTACTTCTCAGTAACAAATAAAAATAACAATAGGCAAACTGACGAAATTGTTTACAGACGCTAATTAATTAGTTGCAATTGATTCCGTCTGGAATTTTACTGCCAAACAAATTACGGACTGTTGATCTAGTCAATATAGACTACATAAACCAATCTCCATTTCTATTTCTATTCAGGAAAGAAGCAATCTATCTAGTCCTTGATTATTTCCAATGGGGGAGGGGTATTCGGACCCAGAAACACCTCGTATGAAGCCTATGCGTACAAAGAACTATTTTCACTTACTAAGAAAACTAGAGTTATACCCCATATATGAATTCTTCAGGATTCAATCTCTAAGAAAACTAGTAGTTCTATGAACAGTAGACCTCAGGCAGTATTCTCATCCACAAGTACCTGATGAAACTATAGACCTTATAGAAATACAGCATGTGTGGCTTCTCCACACATCTGTGTAATCACTTGTCAGCTGATTTATGATGAATAATTCTATAGTCTGATTTTTACTCTAATATTGGCGCATGAAGGAGGCTCCTTTTTCCTTTTATATTATCCTAAAAATGCAAAATTTCCAAAAACCAGGTATATACGTAGACGCGCAATTAAAAAAGATTTTCATGAAAATCTATTACCTCGATTCGCCGTAAATGCGCAACATATAAACATAAAATTTAAACATTCAAACATTCGAACATACAAAAATTTAATCATTTAAACATTAAACATTAAACATTTAAACATTTAAGCATTTAAACATTTAAACATTTAAACATTAAACATTTAAACATTTAAACATTTAAACATTTAAACATTAAACATTTAAACATTTAAACATTTAAACATTTAAACATTTAAACATTTAACATTTAAACATTTAAACATTTAAACATTTAAACATTTAAACATTTAAACATTTAACATTTAACATTTAAACATTTAAACATTTAAACATTTAAACATAAACATTTAAACATTTAAACATTTAAACATTTAAACATTTAAACATTTAAACATTTAAACATTTAAACATTAACATTTAAACATTTAAACATTTAAACATTAAACATTTAACATTTAAACATTTAACATTTAACATTTAAACATTTAAACATTTAAACATTTAAACATTTAAACATTTAAACATTTAAACATTTAAACATTTAAACATTTAAACATTTAAACATTTAAACATTTAAACATTAAACATTTAAACATTTAAACATTTAAACATTTAACATTTAAACATTTAAACATTTAAACATTTAAACATTTAAACATTTAAACATTTAAACATTTAAACATTTAAACATTTAACCATTTAAACATTTAAACATTTAAACATTTAAACATTTAAACATTTAAACATTTAAACATTTAAACATTTAAACATTTAAACATTTAAACATTTAAACATTTAAACTTTAAACATTTAAACATTTAAACATTTAACATTTAACATTTAACATTTAAACATTTAAACATTTAAACATTTAAACATTAAACATTTAACATTTAAACATTTAAACATTTAAACATTTAAACATTTAAACATTAACATTTAAACATTTAAACATTTAAACATTTAAACTTAAACATTTAAACATTTAAACATTT
This sequence comes from Nilaparvata lugens, assembly GCF_014356525.2. Classification (NCBI taxonomy): domain Eukaryota; kingdom Metazoa; phylum Arthropoda; class Insecta; order Hemiptera; family Delphacidae; genus Nilaparvata; species Nilaparvata lugens. Next base: position 15,522 of record NW_024090499.1, read on the forward strand.
AAACATTTAACATTAAACATTTAAACATTTAAACATGTAAACATTTAAACATTTAAACATTTAAACATTTAACATTTAAACATTTAAACATTTAAACATTTAAACTTTAAACATTTAAACATTTAAACATTTAAACATTTAAACATTTAAACATTAAACATTTAAACATTTAAACATTTAAACATTTAAAAAACATTTAAACATTAAACATTTAAACATAAACATTTAAACATTCAAACATTTAAACATTTAAACATTAAACATTTAAACATGTAAACATTTAAACATTAAACATTTAAACATTTAAACATTTAACCATTTAAACATTTAAACATTTAAACATTTAAACATTTAAACATTTAAACATTTAAACATTTAAACATTTAAACATTTAAACATTTTAAACAGTTAAACATTTAAACATTTAACATTTGAACATTTGAACATTTGAACATTTGAACATTTAAACATTTAAACATTTAAACATTCAAACATTTAAACATTTAAACATTTAAACATTAACATTTAAACATTAAACATTTAAACATTTAAACTTTAAACATTTAAACATTCAACATTTAAACATTTAAACATTTAAACATTAACATTTAAACATTTAAAATTTAAACATTTAAACTTTAAACATTTTAAACAGTTAAACATTTAAACATGTAAACATTTAAACATTTAAACATTTAAACATTTAAACATTTAACATTTAAACTTTAAACATTTAAACATATTTAAACATTTAAACTTAAACATTTAAACATTAAACTTTAAACATTTAAACATTTAACCATTTAAACATTTAACATTTAAACATTTAACCATTTAAACATTTAAACATGTAAACATTTAAACATTTAAAACATTTAACATTTAAACATTTAACATTTAAACATTTAAACATTTAAACATTAAACATTTAAACATTTAAACATTTAACATTAAACATTAAACATTTAACATTTAAACATTTAAACATTTAAACATTTAAACATTTAAACATTTAAACATTTAAACATTTAAACATTTAAACATTAACATTTAAACATTAAACATTTTAAACAGTTAAACATTTAAACATTTAAACATTTAACATTTCATAACGAACTGTTTGTTAATGATTACTTTTTTAATACTTCAGATTCATTGATTCTGCGTGTCATTATTCGAGCTTATTTGAGTAGAGTTAAGATGGAGTTGAGTTTTTAGGAGTGGGTTGGGTCACTGGTGGAGGGTTTCTGAAACCTTGTGCACAGCCTTATGGAGAGAATAAACACCTCTTCTCCATGATGATTCACCAAGGTGGGAGGATGCAGGCTAACTGTACTACAGATGACGTACCATGAGTAGGCTGAAGCATGATTCTCTCCATGAGAGTTCCAGTCTTACTCTTTTGGAACACGAAATAGTTCAGTTTTTAGTGGGTTTTCATCCAGTGCTGAGAGTGGCTATGCCGGATGCTCATGACAGAGCTGAGCGCCTCCTATATGAGCTTGGCAGTATTTATCTGTGCGTAAATGCATTCTGCATTTGGTCCATTACACAGGATTCCCGAATACATATTAAAAAACGAATTGGTAACGGGTAACCACACTGAGCAAACTATGTATGTGACTTAGAACACTACTGAGCTCTCAAGAAAGAATAGAATATCTTGTAGAGAGTAGGATCACGGACGAAGGAAACCAGTGTTCTCTATAATTATGCGTACTGGAAAGGGAGAGTGGGAAGCGAAATATGGGAAGGAATCGCAAGCTTTTACTTCTCAGTAACAAATAAAAATAACAATAGGCAAACTGACGAAATTGTTTACAGACGCTAATTAATTAGTTGCAATTGATTCCGTCTGGAATTTTACTTGCCAAACAAATTACGGCCTGTTGATCTAGTCAATATAGACTACATAAACCAATCTCCATTTCTATTTCTATTTCAGGAAAGAAGCAATCTATCTAGTCCTTGATTATTTCCAATGGGGGAGGGGTATTCGGACCCAGAAACACCTCGTATGAAGCCTATGCGTACAGAAGAACTATTTTCACTTACTAAGAAAACTAGAGTTATACCCCATATATGAATTCTTCAGGATTCAATCTCTAAGAATACTAGTAGTTCTATGAACAGTAGACCTCAGGCAGTATTCTTATCCACAAGTACCTGATTGAAACTATAGACCTTATGGAAATACAGCAATAGACTGGCTTCTCCACACATCTGTGTAATCACTTGTCAGCTGATTTATGATGAATAATTCTATAGTCTGATTTTTAATCTAATATTGGCGCATGAAGGAGGCTCCTTTTTCCTTTTATATTATCCTAAAAATGCAAAATTTCCAAAAACCAGGTATATACGTAGACGCGCAATTAAAAAAGGAACATACCTGTCAAATTTCATGAAAATCTATTACCTCGATTCGCCGTAAATGCGCAACATATAAACATAAACATTTAAACATTCAAACATTCGAACATTCAAAAATTTAATCATTTAAACATTAAACATTTAACATTTAAACATTTAAACATTTAAACATTCAACATTTAAACATTTAAACATTTAAACATTTAAACATTTAAACATTAAACATTTAAACATTTAAACATTTAACATTTAAACATTTAAACATTTAAACATTTAAACATTTAAACATTTAACATTCAAACATTTAAACATTTAAACATTTAAACATTTAAACATTTAAACTTTAACATTTAAACATTTAAACATTAAACATTTAAACATTAAACATTTAAACATTTAAACATTTAAACATTTAAACATTTAAACATTTAAACATTTAAACATTAAACATTTAAAACATTTGAACATTTTAACATTTAAACATTTAAACATTTAAACATTTAAACATTTAAACATTTAAACATTTAAACATTTAAACATTAAACATTTAACATTTAAACATTTAAACATTTAAACATTTAAACATTTAAACATTTAAACATTTAAACATTTAAACATTTAAACATTTAAACTTTTAAACTTTAAACATTTAAACATTTAACATTTAAACATTTAAACATTTAAACATTTAAACATTTAAACATTCAAACATTTAAACATTTAAACATTTAAACATTTAAACATTTAAACATTTAAAACATTTGAACATTTAAACATTTAAACATTCAAATCGAAAATATTTGGAGAATATCTCTAGTAGGAAGTTAATTAACCTTAAGTTATTAAAATTTTGTTAATAACTTTGGTGTTATCGCAGCTTTAGAGGAGGCTGTGGTGTATACTGCGCGAGGTCTACTGTTCACAGAACTACTAGTACACATTATAAAGATATCATACATGAGCTCGTTCCATATGAGAAAGAATTGGATTCATACCTGGAGCGTAGCATGTGAATTATTTGGAAGTATTTTGTTCCGGTGATACACCGACATTTGTTTGGCTTTCGTTGGGCGCTAAAACTGTTCCACATTCCGTGAATTTTTGGCTTTCGGTATTCTATTGTTTTATTCTATGAGAACCAACCGGCGGCCAATTGTTAGACTGACTTGTTTCTGATGGCTTGAAACACGCGCCATACTAATGCAGATTCCATGAATGTTTTGAAGAATTATCATCGTGAGTATTGCATGGATTCATTCATGGAATATGTGGAGCCTCTTGGAGGCAAGATAGCCTGGTATCATTTGAATAGAGGAAGATCACTGCATCATTGAAAATAATACCTTATAGGAGATACCTTATACCTTATACCTTATAGAAGGAGAACAAGAAGAAGAAGAAGAAGAAGAAGAACAGAGAAGAAGAAGTAGAAGAAGAAGAAGTAGAAGAAGAAGAAGAAGAAGAAGAAGAAGAAGAAGAAGAAGACGAAGAAGAAGAAAAAGAAGAAGAAGGAGAAGAAGAGGAAGAAAAAGAAGAAGAAGGAGAAGTATCATTTAAATAGAGGAAGATCACTGCATCATTGAAACATACCTTATACTTAATACTTTTACTGAATTAAATGGCACCATCCTATTGTTCCTCTACGATGGTATTTTAATTGACCGAGCGAAGTGAGATCTAAGATTCAATTGAATGATGAAGACTGAGAAATTGTCAAAAACCACAGATTTGTAAATCTGTATTAAGAGATTTAAAAATCTATGGTTTTTGACTATTTCTTAGTCTCTTTCATTCAACATGAAATTATTACCACAATATCAACTTCTCAACTACACAAAAAGTCTGAGATTCAAGTCGACGGTTTTGCATTTCTCTTTATGTTTAAATGTTTATATGTTGCCCATTTACGGCGAAACGCGGTAATGGATTTTCATGAAATTTGACAGGTATGTTCCTCTTTTAATTGCGCGTCGACGTATATACAAGGTTTTTGCAAATTTTGCATTTCAAGGATAATATAAAAGGAGAAAGGAGCCTCCTTCATACGCCAATATTAGAGTAAAAATCAGACTATAGAATAATTATTAATCATAAATCACCCGTCGAGTAGATTATGAATTGCATGCCATGACGCATACAATTCAATATCTCAATGGAACTTGGTAAACTAGTAGTTCTGTAAACAGTAGACCTCGCGCTCAGTAAGTTTGAGGTCTATTTGTTATGTTTTCTCAAGAATTAATGGTTAATTTTTCAATTTAAAATGTCTAGAAAAAATCCTAAATAAACATAGAGCTTTCTGTCCTATCGTACCGTGACGTGTCGTCCCGGAATGTGAGTGTGAGCGCTGTTATCAGGTCTGGCTGCAACTGTCTACAACGTTGATGGAAAAATACATATCCAAGATGCTCGATGTTTTTGAACGGGTAGTATTATAGTCCACTAGACAGCTGATTTATGATGAATAATTCTATTCTGATTTTTACATTAATATTGTCGTATGAAGGAGGCTCCTTATATTATCCTTGAAATGCAAAATTTCCAAAAACCTTGTATATACGTCGACGCGCAATTTAAATAATTTATTATAATTTTTATTATATTTTTTATAATTTATTTTTTTTATACGTCGACGCGCAACTTTCCTTGCCGTTTTGAAAATTGATCACCTGACGCTAGTGTGCACGCGCATCACAAGTCTACTTATAAACAAGATCTGAGCCACTGGTGACAGGACAATCGCTGGAGACATACGAGGTCTGCTATCTCTTCATAGTGAATGATTTAATAGAATCAACAGTTGCCAAAAGTTTGCAATTGGATAATCACATTTTCTCGAATTTCGAACTTTTTTTCAATTTTAGTGAAATTTTACTGAACATCAATTGTAGAGATTCTCATGCTCAATCTATTCCACTTGAAATTTTTTGTTTAAATTGTATCTGGAGCCTGATAATTGAGAATCTAAAATCAAACTTTGCATAGATGGGGCGGAGCTCCTGACATTTTTACAGATATGGGACTTGTGACAGTTGATAGAGCTTATCAATGACTATTTTAGGTATAACTTTAATCAAAATTGTTGAAGCTGTTTTCGAGAAAATCGCAAAAAACGTTGTTTTTGACAACATTTTCGCCATTTTAGCCGCCATCTTGAATCGCATTTGATCGGAATTGTTCGTGTCGGATCCTTATAGGGTAAGGACCTTAAGTTTCAAATTTCAAGTCATTCTGTTAATTGGGAGATGATATATTGTGTACACAGACGCACATACACTCATACACACAGACAATTTCTTAGTCTCTTTAATTCAATATGAATAATTACCACAATATCAACTTGTCAACTACACAAAAAGTCTAAGATTCAAGTCGACGGTTTTCCATTTCTCTTCAGGTTTAAATGTTTATATGTTGCGCATTTACGGCGACTCGGTAATGGATTTCCATGAAATTTGACAGGTATGTGCTTTTTTAAATTGCGCGTCGACGTATATACAAGGATTATGAAAATTTTGCTTTTCAAGGATGATATAAAAGGAGAAATCAGCCTCCTTCATACGCCAATATTGGAGTAAAAATCAGACTATAGAATAATTCACCGAGCGAAGTGAGGTCTAAGATTCAAGTCGACGGTTCGGCTTTTCTCTTTATGTTTAAATGTTTTAATGTTTAAATGTTCAAATGTTTAAATGTTTTTATGTTGCGCATTTACGGCGAAACGCGGTAATGGATTTTTATGAAATTTGACAGGTATGTTCTTTTTTAAATTGCGCGTCGGCGTATATACAAGGTTTATGGAAATTTGGCTATTCAAGGATAATAATAAAAGGGAAATGAGCCTCCTTCATACACCAATATTTGAGTAAAAATCAGACTATGATAAAATCATCATAAATCACCTGTCGAATGGATTATAAATTGCATGCCATGACGCATGCAATTCAATATCTCTTGGTAGTTCTAGTAGTTCTGTGAACAGTAGACCTTGCGCTCAGTAAGTTTAAGGTCTAATTGTTATGTTTTCTAAAGAATTAAAGGTTAATTCATCAATTTAAAATGTCTAGAAAAATCCTAAATAAACTTAGAGCTTCTGTCCTGTCGTCACGGAATGTAAGTGTGAGCAGAGTTATCAAGTCTGACTGTCGTCAACCCATCAGAGGAGATTCTGTTTTGTCGGGTCAGCGAAAAATTGGTGTTTTGTAATGAAGAAGAATAGACTACCATAATGCTGATATCTACAAACTTCATTTCTCACTGTTTATGATTGTACGAATCTACTAGACAGCTGTTTTATTAACTCGGATAAAGTTGTTTTATGTTTGAACTAGGATTTTCTTTGCTGTTGTTTTATGTTTAAAACAAAGACCTTAAAGAGATATAGACCCACAATGCCTATGCCTTCCCAATGATAGCTCTTACTTGAAATTGAAGGCCGCCATTGAGGTATTTTAGCACGAGATATTATATATTATTATTTGTAATACTATAGATCACAAAGGCATTGGTGGCATTGGATGTAATATCTTATGGGTTGCCCCCTCATGGCGGATTTCATTCTAAGTACGACACTAGCGCTGCATGTGAGTCTATGCATCTTTAAGGTCGTTGGTTTAAACTCGGATTTTCTTTTGTCTGTCTGTGTGTAACGCGATTACGGCCAGACGCGTTGATAGAATTCGATGAGATTTGGCAGGAATATTCCTTTTTCAACTGCGCGTCGATGTATACACAATTTTTTTTTCAAATTTTGCATTTTAAGGATAATATGAAAAGAAAAGGAATTCCTCCATTTTCTGATATCACTATATATATAATCTACTTTGAAGATAAGATCAATCAGACTATACAATTATTCATAATCAAGTGGATTATTCATTGCATGCATTAGACAGATGTCTGGCCGTTTCTATTTCTATAAGTTGGGGTTTCAATATATTCTATGATGCGTGCCCATCAATATCAATATTCTCAAATTTGATAAACAAAATTCAATAGGTGATTGAGAATAAAATGAAAAATGATTTGATGAACAAAATAATGCTGAAGAAATTATAATATTCTTGATTGAAAAAAATTAAATTTAAAAATAGTTGAGAAATATTTTCATCAGATGGAAAGTTTATCACGGAACTGGATAAATTATCATATGGGTTAAAAATTCAAACATGAACTGAGTGTATTAACATAAGTGATTTTTGGATTTTGGAGAAAACAAATAACAGTTTTTGAGAGTAAATCATGTTTCAACTGAATCAGATGACATCATATACTTGTGGATGAGAAAACTACGTGAGGTCTACTGTTCACAGAACTTCCATTAATTATTGATTATTAAAAGCCGATCTGGCAACAAAGCAAAGTGAGAGAGAGTGATAGTGCTATCCGCTCTGTTGAATAAAAGACAAGGATAGCAATACCATTGCTAATCAAACACTGCCGTTATAACGTGGACCTCACTACTAAACTTGTCTTGGCATAGTATGGGATTACCCTTTCCAAGGGTCTCTCAAATCTTTATACTCATGAGCCAAAATTCCATGTGATATGAACAAATTTCACATAAGGAGCTTCTAATGCAGATATGTCAGGAAGACAAATTCAGTAATCATAGTTAGTGACGCTTGGTGGGCCGGTGATGGAATGGGTGACCGTCAAAATCGGTTCATCATGTTTGTTGTTAGGCTAAATTCACACTTAGGCAACTCAGGTCGAGAAGAGACTCGACTCCAGTCGAGAGCATGTGTTTTAAAATGGTAACGTCGCGGAGACTAGAGTCGACTGGTCTGATTGTCACCATTTGGAAACACATGCTCTCGACTAGAGTCGAGTCTCTTCTCGACCTGAGTCAAGCCAGTGTGAGTTGAGCCTTTCTCTACCATAATTCTTACATGAAGGATGTGGAGAATAGACATTACTTATGAGTATAAAGTTCAGAGGGAACATTTCTTCCAGTTTGTGTTTTTTGGCGTTGTATTCTACTCTATACAAATAAAAATACGATCAAATCAAGTGACTGATTACTTATCTCACTTTACAGATGTAATTAAATAGAGAATGCATCTATTCGAATGCTAATTAGTATATAATTATTATTTAAGAAAATCCTAATTAAATGCTGTAAATCACCCCGAAGACTTCTGCTACTGCAGACATTGACAACAGGGTTAACAGCTAGATGGAAATTCGATGAGAACCACTATCCAAAAATTAGTTGCCTGACCGGGAATCGAACCCGGTACCTCCCAATTGCTATCCAGAGATTGTTAGTTTGGTGTGAGGGTAAGCATTCCTGACTAGCAACCCTACCCGGGAGGTACCGGGTTCGATTTCCGGGCTGGCAACTAATTTTTGGATCGTAGTACTCATCGAATTTCCAACTAGCTGTTAACCCTGTTGTCAATGTCTGCAGTAGCAGAAGTCTTCGGGGTGATTTACAGCATTTATTTAGGATTTTCGTTAAATAATAATTATATCTCACTTTCTCTCGAATTCTTATTTCCTTATAAACAAAGATGGAAAGATTTATGTTCTTGGATTTAGATCCAGCACCCACAAAAACTGAATACGTAAGTCAGATTTCAGGAAATACCCAAAATTATCAACTTTTTGTGTAGTTGAGAAGTTGATATTGTGGTAATTATTCATATAAAACTAGTAGTTCTTTGAACAGTAGACCTCACGCAGTATTCAACCACAGTCTCCTCTAATACGGTCCATCACGGTAAATTATGTCCTGTCCAGTCGTGTCGTGTCGGCGAGATATCGGTGTATTAACGACTAATGGCTGTTTGTGTTGTTGTATCGACAATGCTAATAATTTGATGTAAACAGCTGCTATATGCTACTATCATCAAAAGCTTACCGTGTTGAAAGCATAGAAAAGTCGGGAGAAAATACTATGCTATATCATGTTATCGATTGCATGCCTCACTGCATGCAATCAATAGTCCACACAACAGCTGTTTTTTCACACAACATTTTTTGCAAGTAACTGAGATATTGAATTGTATGTAATTAATAATTCACTCGACAGCTGATTTATGATGAATAATTCTATAGTCTGATTTCTACTCTAATATGGCGTATAAAGAATGCTCCTTTTCCTTTTATATTAACCTTGACATGCAAAATTTCCAAAACTCTTGTGTATACGTCGACGAGCCAATTAAAAAGGAGCATACCTGTCAAATTTCATGGAGATCTATTACCGCGTTTCGCCATAGAAGAAGAAAAAGAAGATGAAGAAGAAGACAGGAAAAGAAGAAGAAGAAGAAGAAGAAAAAGAAGAAGAAGAAAAAGAAGAAGAAGACAGGAAAAGAAGAAGAAGAAGAAGAAGAAATAGAAGGGGAAGAAGAAGATGATGATGATGATAAAACACAAGTATTTTTAATAGCTCAGTCCTCAGGGTTATTACAATGTGAACATATAAACTCGAGTTAGAGCAGCCTGTTTGAAATATTAATCAAGGTGAAAGGAGTCCAACCAATCACATTATGCCAAGTGTTTTGGGAGAAAGGGGATGTTTTACAGTGAAAGTTTGTCTGTTATCCCAGAACTCGGCAATGAGAGCTGAGCCGAGCTCTGATGCCAATGCTCAAAGAAGGATCTGTTGTTTCTGTGGGGAGGAAGAGTTGGCAATTGGACGTTGATTCAACGTAACTGTTCAATCAACTGCATTTCCGTTATTAACCAGTTTTTTCTCCGGTTATTATTGATGGAAATGATAGATTTGATTTCACTTCAAATAAGTATTCGACATACAGGGGGTGTTTACGAGCTCCCTACCAATATATTAATAATTAATTGACAAAATATTCCATCTTAATAATGGAAATTCATTATGAATTATTGAAAAATATAATTTCTTGCTCAATAAAATATAATTGATTATTTTAAACGAGAATGAACAGTTAATATTACATAAAAATAATAATAATAATATCGAGTGACCTGGCTGGCTCAGGTCTGGTGTCAGAGTTTTCAGGTCGCAGCTGATCAATTTCAGGGCCTCTGACATGACCTAACGACTGCTTTTTAGGCAGCCGGGACCGACGGCTTAACGTGTCCATCCGAAACACGGGATATTACATCAATAAACCTGTATCAGCTACGATCTATAGAAGGCATTGAAAAGAGAGAGGATCGGCAACGTTTTTCTCCTATCTTTCTCCACTGCCATTATAACGTGGACCTTGGTTGCCATGGAAAAAATTTTAATGTGAAATTTTCAGTTCAATACTATCATCAAAATATTTATAGTTCTGCTTTTTAAATGAGATTTTGTGTTTGAAAATAGTTTTCTTGATTTTAAAATTTTTAAAATAGAAACTCAGGAAGTGAAAGTGCAAATTTTTAGTGAGAAAACATGAAGAACCCAATACATAACCTATAAACTTAGGTGTTGATAGGAAATGACATTGGGTAATACGACAAGGCAGAACATCCGAAAGGATCTCTCTGCCGATAAAAGCCATAAGAATAAATAAAATAACGTGGACCTCATTATACAGGTTGTCTACGAACTACCTACCAATACGCTAGGGCATTGTTCCTGGGTGAAGAACATATCTAAATATCATATTTAAATTGTCCGGAAGTCTTCACTTTCTCACACAGCGGCCATTTTGCTTTTTTTACTTTAATGTTTTTCCAAATAATTGTTGAATATACTAAATTGGAACTTTGCACTATCGTTTATAACAACCAGACAAAGCTAGAAAAAAATTATGATGATATTTTCAATTTATAAAAAAAAATGGCGGCCATTAAAAATTGTGTTTTCAAATAACTCAGGAACCGTTGGTTTAAAAAAAAATACAAAAATAACTTTGTTTAGTAAATTTAATAACCTACCGAGTGGTACCAGATTTTTCAAGATCGTACCAATATTAACTAAGATGGGTGACCACTGAAAGTTTTTTGCAGTGCAAACCAAGGCATGCTGATAGAATCGCCTCAATGATGCAACAATCTCTATTTGCATTGCATGTTAATTGTAGTGATTTTAGATCATTTCAAACAATAAAATAACATTAAATATCCCTCTAGAGAGGGAGAGTTGAGAGTTGAGTACTAGTTCAGTTCATCAACGGTTTCGTTCCGACCGTAAACAACCAAAATAAGGGAGAGTTGAAAGTTGAGTGAAGCCCAGTAGAGGGTGGATTGGCGAAGGAGAGAAAGTTGTGGGGGTTGTTCTGTAACGCTTGGGGTGGATTAAGTAGAACGAAAGTTTGAGTTTGACGTTGTCAAGAAGTGGTCTTGAGGGTTGTGAGAACTACCCCTCTCTCTTTCCCACTACAGCACCAGAACAATCATCAACCCCTAACCGTCTCAAAGTCCGTCAAGGACTTGAACGCCGAGGCAGAATCCACGTAGCACCTCCAGCCCCTCCTTCATCCCTCACACCCAAAGCAAGGAGACCACTTTGAAATGATCCACTGATTACTACTTGAGCACTGATTTCTCGGAAGATTTTGACTCTAATAATTTCTGTATTCCTTATTCTAAAAATCTGGTGTGGCGCACTCACTCAACTTTCCTTGCCATTATGAAAATTGATCACATGACGCTAGTGTTACCGCGCATCTCAAGTCTACTTTTCTAAGATCTGAGCCAGCTGGTGACAGGAAAATAACGCTGCAGACACACAACGTCTGCTATCTCTCCATACTGGATGATTCAATAGAATCAACAGTTGCCAACAGTTTGCAATTGAATAATCTTATTTTTTTTAATTTCGAGCTTATTTTCAATTTCAGGAGAAAATGCTACTGAATATCAATTGTAGAGATTTTTATGCTCAACCTTTTCCACTTGGAAATTTTTGTTTGATTTGTATCTGGAGCCAGATAATTGGGAATCTAAAATCAAACTTTGCATTGATGGGGTGGAGCTCCTGAAATTATTACAGATATAACACTTGTGGCAGTAGGTAAAGCTTATGAATGACTGTTTTAGGTGTGATTTGATCGAAATCGTTGGAGCCGTTTTCAAGAAAATCGCGAAAAAATCCTGTTTTTGACAACATTTTTGCCGTTTTAGCCGCCATCTTGAATCGCATTTGATCGAGAATGTTCGTGTCGGATCCTTATAGTGACTGTGAGAAACAATAGCATAAGTAGATATCCCATGGTATAGGGCGTTTATGTCGCAACTTTTACTGTTATCCCAAGCCGATAGTTCACGTAGTTCTTTCCTATGCAGCTGTGTGACGCTGGTAGTCTCTCATATTGTGCCGTTCATACATTCTCACCCCAACAAAACAGTAAAAATTGACAATAATCGAACTCGGCTTGAGATAACAGTAAAAGTTGCGACATAAATTCCCTATACCATGGGATATCTACTTACGCTATTGTTTCTCTATGGTTCTGTATTCCTGATTCTAAAAACATACATTTGATACGAGTTATTAAGGCGGTGCAAAGGCTAAAAATTAACTTTCTACTGGTGATTTTTTCAAAGTTCTTCGATTTGTATATCATCAAGCTATCGAAATGAAAAAATCTGGTGTGGCGCACTCACACAACTTTCCTTGCCGTTATGAAAATTGATCACCTGATGCTAGTGTTACCGCGCATCTCAAGTCTACTATTCAAAGATTTGAGCCATCTGGTGACAGTGCAATAACGCTGGAGACACACAAGGTCTGCTATCTCTTCATAGTGAATGATTCAATAGAATCAACAGTTTACAATTGAATAATCTTATTTTTTGACACACACACACAACACACACACACACACACACACACCACCACATACAGACCAATACCCGAAAAACACTTTTTGGACTCAGGGGCCTTGAAACGTATAGAAATTTAGAAATCGGGGTACCTTATTTTTTTCGGAAAGCAATACTTTCCTTACCTAAGGTGATAGGGCAAGGAAAGTAAAAACTGAATAATAATTTTTAGTAATTAATAAACAAACTAATGCAAGTTGAAAATAGGTTGTTGATCACAGGTGGCAGATAACAGATGATTCTCACCACAGTGGGGAAAGCTTGAAAGAAGATTTTGATTGGAAGAGACAAGTTGAAGAGTGGCCTGGTGGGGTAAAAGAGAGAGTGAGAGTTGTTTTCTCTGCTCCACATTCGCCACTACATACTGGGCTACGTGTTATGTTGTGGAGAATCCACTAAATCTCAGCACATAGTTTTTACGAGCCTCGTCTGCAGCCTGCAGTTGCAATCCCTTGCTCTTATCTCCTGGGAGAGAATGGCTCAGCCATCAGCACCACGTGAAAACTCTCTGACTTGACTGTAGCCTACAGCAGATGTGTCGGCATTGGGTGTAGTTCTCGTGATGTCAAGGTATGCTGACGGCAATCTACCAATTGCATCCAGTTCTTCTACTTATTCTTCTTCTTCTTCTTTCCTCCTCTCATCTCCTCCTTTTCCTCCTCCTCCATTCCTCCTCCTCCTCCTCCTCCTCCTCCTCATCCAACTCATCCTCCTCCTGTTATCAGGTCGACAATGAAGATAATGACTATCTGTATAAATCAGATAAAGCTAAGTACAGCAACCATTATCTATATATATAAAAGCGAAATGGCACTCACCTCACTCACTCAATCGCAGAACAAAAATCTACCGGACCAAAAACGTTCAAATTTGGTAGGTAGTTCAGTTGGCCCTTTAGAGGCGCACAACGTCTGCTATCTCTCCATACTGAATGATTCAATAGAATCAACAGTTGCCAACAGTTTGCAATTGAATAATCTTATTTTTTTAATTTCGAGCTTATTTTCAATTTCAGGAGAAAATGCTACTGAATATCAATTGTAGAGATTTTTATGCTCAATCTTTTCCACTTGGAATTTCTTGTTTAAATTGTATCTGAAGCCAGATAATTAGGAATCTAAAATCAAACTTTGCATTGATGGGGTGGAGCTCCTGAAATTATTACAGATATAACACTTGTGGCAGTAGGTAAAGCTTATCAATGACTGTTTTAGGTGTGAAATTGATCGAAATCGTTGGAGCCGTTTTCAAGAAAATCGCGAAAAACCCTGTTTTTGACAACATTTTTGCCGTTTTAGCCGCCATCTTGAATCGCATTTGATCGAAAATGTTCGTGTCGGATCCTTATAGTGACTGTGATAAGTTCTGTCATAGAGAAACAATAGCATAAGTAGATATCCCATGGTGTAGGGCGTTTATGTCGCAACTTTTACTGTTAACCCAAGCCGATAGTTCACGTAATTCTTTCCTATGCAGCTGTGTGACGCTGGTAGTCTCTCATATTATGCCGTTCATACACTCTCACCCCAACAAAACAGTAAAAATTGACAATAATCGACAGTAATCGGCTTGAGATAACAGTAAAAGTTGCGACATAAATTCCCTATACCATGTGATATCTACTTACGCTATTTTTTCTCTATGGTTCTGTATTCCTGATTCTAAAACCATCCATTTGATACGAGTTATTAAGGCGGTGCAGAGGCTAGAAATTAACTTCCTACTGGTGATATTTTCAAAGTTCTTCGATTTGTATATCAACAAGCTATCGAAATGAAAAAGTTTTCTCACGAAACAATTTTTTCCTATCATTACTTTTTGAGATATGAGCGCCTTAAGTTGAAATGACAAAATTGTTATGAAAACCGGGTTTATCGCTATTTTATCAAGAACGGCTCCAACGATTTAGTTGAAATTCATAGCTGAAATAGTCATTGATAAGTTCTATCAACTGTCGCAAGTCCCATATCTGTAAAAACTTTCTCATAGTCATCTATGCAAAGATTGAATTCAGATTTCCAATTATCAGGCTTCAGATGCAGTTCAAACGAGAAATCCAAGTGGAAAAGATTGAGCATGGAAATCTCTACAATTTATGTCAAGTAACATTTTTATCTCACATTGAAAATGAGCAAGAAATCCGTGAAAATATGATAATTGAAATGCAAATTTAATGAGAAAGGCAACAATTGATTCTATTCGATCATTCACTGTACTGATCTCGTCAGCTGATCAATTTTTTATTGAATTATATTTCCGAAAACTGGACTCTAAGGCTGGGTGCACACCAGTAAAGTTGTATTTTCGTTTGTGTGTGAATTTCCGCAGTAGACGAAGGCAAGCATTGTTGCCATTAATATTGTCCAAATTTCAAGTAAGCTAAAACAGCTGATCGGATAACTTTTCATTATTTGTGTTTATTGTTCAATATTGAAAACATTCATAATAATATCAAAGTATTGCCATTTGAAAGTATAATAAAGTATAAACTAGAGAACCCCCCATTGAAACATAATTGAACATAATCTTTTAGATTATTTAGATAAATTGAAATCTACCCAATCAGAGATCCTTTCCCTGTCGTGTTCGACGAAGGCATTTACGCACAAACGAAAACCCAGCTCCAGTCAAGACAAGACCAGACACGTTTAGTCACAATACTTCACTGTGTTTCTTATGACGCAACTCACACTGATTAGTCATTGCAATTAGACATGACTCCATAAGCAACTCTGTGAAGTATTGTGACTAAACGTGCCTGATCATGTCTTGTCTTGTCTTGACTAACTGATGTGTGCCTAGTCTTACGCTGGAGAAAGTTGTGTGAGTGCGTCTCCAGATTTTCAAAGTAGTAGATGAAGAACAACGGAGATACTCTAAAGGTGCGTACAGATTTACGCGCCGCAAACATGAGCAATTCACTTTCAATCAGCTTTTTATATCTGTATTTTTACAGAAACGGTAAGAAACAGATATGAAAAAATTGGCATCAGCTGATTAAAAGTGAATTGCTCATGTTCGCGGCGCGTAGATCTGTACGCACCTTTATAGGAAATTTGGTTTGTGAATTTCCTATGATAAAATAGGTTAAATAAAACTGGATGAACGATTAGATGTTCTAATGTAGAGATGACAAAATTGAACTGAGAAAATATAAAAAAATCTGGTGTGGCGCCCTCACACAACTTTCCTTGCCGTTATAAAAATTGATCACCTGACGCTAGTATACACGCGCATCTCAAATCTACTATTCAAAGATATGAGACAGCTGGTGATAGGACAATAACGCTAAAGACACACTAGGTCTGCTATCTCTTCATAGTGAATGATTCAATAGAATCAACAGTTTACAATTGAATAATCTTATTTTTGACACACACACACACACACACACACACACACACACCACACACACACACACATACAGACCAATACCCGAAAAACACTTTTTTGGACTCAGGGGGCCTTGAAACGTATAGAAATTTAGAAATCGGGGTACCTTAATTTTTTTCGGAAAGCAATACTTTCCTTACCTAAGGTGATAGGGCAAGGAAAGTAAAAACTGAATAATAATTTTTAGTAATTAATAAACAAACTAATGCAAGTTGAAAATAGGTTGTTGATCACAGGTGGCAGATAACAGATGATTCTCACCACAGTGGGGAAAGCTTGAAAGAAGATTTTGATTGGAAGAGACAAGTTGAAGAGTGGCCTGGTGGGGTAAAAGAGAGAGTGAGAGTTGTTTTCTCTGCTCCACATTCGCCACTACATACTGGGCTACGTGTTATGTTGTGGAGAATCCACTAAATCTCAGCACATAGGTTTTACGAGCCTCGTCTGCAGCCTGCAGTTGCAATCCCTTGCTCTTATCTCCTGGGAGAGAATGGCTCAGCCATCAGCACCACGTGAAAACTCTCTGACTTGAACTGTAGCCTACAGCAGATGTGTCGGCATTGGGTGTAGTTCTCGTGATGTCAAGGTATGCTGACGGCAATCTACCAATTGCATCCAGTTTCTTCTACTTATTCTTCTTCTTCTTCTTTCCTCCATCTTCTCCTTTTCCTCCTCCTCCAATTCCTCCTCCTCCTCCTCCTCCTCCTCCTCATCCAACTCATCCTCCTCCTGTTATCAGGTCGACAAATGAAGATAATGACTATCTGTATAAATCAGATAAAGCTAAGTACAGCAACCATTATATCTATATATATAAAAGCGAAATGGCACTCACTCACTCACTCAATCGCAGAACAAAAAATCTACCGGACCAAAAACGTTCAAATTTGGTAGGTATGTTCAGTTGGCCCTTTAGAGGCGCACTAAGAAATCTTTTGGCAATATTTTAACCCCATGGGTTGTTTTTAAGGGTTCAAAGTTAGTCTTTTAGCATGTATATTCTTCTTCTCTTATTTATAATTGAAATTTCCATATCATATGAACTATACTATAGAATATACTATATTAGCATATACTATAGAACTATAATCTAGATAGAGTACCTCTTCGAAACAGTTGTTAACTGGCAACTAAATTAATAATTTTGTCAGGTTGGCATTAAGTTCAGTTGACTTTGTTAGGTCAAATTGATTGGGCACTGCTACTTCAATCCTGGGAATAATATATTACTAGCCGTCAGGCTCGCTTCGCCTTCTAGAGTAGGTGGTCGTCTTCGGGAGGCAGATATTCCATTCGACTATAAACATCAAATCTTATTGCCAGCTAAACATAGGTTCACGCGTGCGCTCATTGTCTCATTTCATAGACGTCTTCAACATGCTGGCGTTCAGGTCACTATGGCCAGTATTCGACAACGTTTTTGGATACCATCCACCCGTCGCATCA
>NW_024090500.1:0-29190 GCF_014356525.2 Nilaparvata lugens
CCAATAGAAACACTAGCTGATATAGATCAGCTGAAATCAACGAGTTTTTATTGGTGTACGAGCCCTACCTTTGCTGACGTCACACGAATGCACTACGGCTTTGTATACGGAGGTAGTGGTCTCATTCACTTTTTTATCATCCACAGACGACGAATGTCTCAGCTGTTTCATGATGTGTATGATAAGTTATGTTCAATCTTTCAGAATCTATAAGGTCGGAAAAATAAACATTTATTTGCTAATAACTTTGGTGTAAATGCAGCTCAAGGCTGTGCAAAGGCTAAAAATAAATTTTCTACTGGTGATATTTTTCAAAGTATTTCGATTTGAATATCATCAAGCTATCAAATGAAAAAGTTTTCTCAGGAAAACATTTTTTCCGATCATTACTTTTTGAGATATGAGCGTCCAAAGTTTAATTTTTTCTGGACAGAACATTTCAAATTGGGTAAGATAAATCCAAGAGGTTTGAAGGATCTTAAATTCCTGAAAATATCAATATTTGAGAAAGTTATTCATTTACCAAAAATAACTCAACAAAAAGTTATTTCTGTTCATTTTAGTAAATTTAATAACTTTCTCAAAATTGATATTTTCAAAAAATAATGTTTATTAGATCAACAATACTATGAAGAATGCATCCTCTAAATCTCATGGATTCATTTCTTACCGAATTTGAAATATTCTGTCCCAAAAATTTAAACTTTAGGCGCTCAAAGTTTGATCTCAAAAAGTAATGATCGGAAAAAATGTTTTCGCCACACTGCACAGAAAGCAGCTGTTTTCCAGTCCCTACGTAGATCTGAAAGACATTGTTTGCAGACGACTCTCGTCTGACGTCAGAACAGGTCTCTTTCCAGCCGCTAACATGGAACTAAGAAAGGTGATCAAAAACAGCTGATCAAAAAACTTTTCATTATTTGTGTTCATTATTCAATAATTGAAACATTCATAATAATATCATCTTATTGTCATTTGAAAGAATAAAAAAGTATAAACTCAACCTCCCACATAATTGAACATAATCTTTTAGGTTATTTAGACAAATCAGAATAAAAAATAAAATACTTGGACACTTTCCTGATATTCAGATTACACAGATTTGCTAGAGCATGACCTTCCACTTCTGCTTTTGGAAGTGCTTAGTAAACAATTATTATTATATATATTGTTTATTTTTGTGTGTGGCGAAAAATAGCGTTCGCACCACGGGCAAAAATGTTTTCCGGCTCTCAATCTTTTCTAGTCCTCGGTCTACGGCCTCGGACTTGAAAACGATTTCGAGCCGGAAAAGTCTAATTCTCGACCCTAGGTGCGAAATATACTATTTTCTGAGAAAAGTTTATCATTTTGATAGCTTGATGACGTACAAATCAAAAAACTTTGAAAAATATCACCAATAATAGAAAGTTTATGTTTAGCCTTTGCACAGCCTTAAGATGTAGATATTTATTTATTTATTGGAGGGCTGCTGCCATATAGAAGGACCTGCTTACGAGCAGAAAACTACAGACAGACAGACAGCGTATGGCTGATAGCCTACACAACAAATATATAGCTCATGAGTCTCAAATGCCTAGATATATACACTGTATATTTCCAAATTCTTTGAGAAGTTGTGTAATCTTCGGTCAGGAGAACATAAGTTTGTCTGACAGCCGAATGTGGATAGAGCAACGATGTATGTTTAATAGACAAATAAAAGTGAATGTAAATGTTTGGGGAATATTTTATTATTCTATTCAATTGAGTAGGTCATTGGAATAACAATTATCTGAAAAACAATTGATTAAATTCATAGAAAAGTATAGCTGTACAACATGGGAAAACTGATAGTGATTCTACAAACAACTGTTGTTTTATTATGGATTTTGGAAACGAAACTAGTGAGATGTGAATTGTGGGTTGCTAAACCTTTGACAAAAGCTTTGTGGGGGTTTTCTCCGAGTCCAGTCAACAATACTCTATGCAGAGAGCAATCTTCAGTCTACAAACAGCATTTGGCGAATCTTACACTATGGGCTGTTCAAAGTAAGTACAGCATTATTCTTTTTGTGTAGTTGAGGAGTTGATATTGTGGTAATTATCCATATTAAATAAAATAAATAAATAAATGTTATTTCAAAAAAAAAAACTAAAACTACAACATCAATTACACAAAATATTAGATAAATTACAATATTACATACAATAGTTAGTTACAAAAAATTGTTTTAATGTATCCTCTACTTGTTTAGTTTTTTCTGTGTGGAAATTGACCTACTCCACTATGGCGTACCATGTTCTAGAGTAGGTTTTGTTAATTTGTGTGCGTATTATTAATTAGTAAGTCATTAGGTGGTTAGTTGTTATTTATGTTTCCTATGTTAATAGAGAACATAATGTTTTAATGTTATATGTTTCTAATGTTTAAATAATGTGATAATGTTTTGTAATGTTTTCTATGTTCTGTCTTCCTTTGCTCATCAACCAATTGTATACTATTGTTTTGAACTTTCTAGGATGATTAATCTGTTTAAAGTTTGCAGGAAGTAGATTATATAATATTTGGTGCTAAATGATTGAAATATCTCTAGTATTGTGTCTTCCTTGCAACACTGGTGAAAAATACCTAGAAATTGTCAAAAACCAAAGATTTATTGATGGTACTTAGAGAAACCGGTTTCGGTTGTTACACCATGCTATAGTGAGGTCCACGTTATAATGGCAGTGTTTGATTAGCAATGGTATTGCTATATCCTTGTCTATCATTCAACAAAGCTGATGGCGCTATCTCTTTCTCGCTTTGATCTGTTGTCAGATCATCTTTCACAAGGTAGAATTATTAATTAATTAACAAAATATTTCACCCTTATAATTCAAATTCATTATGAAATTATTGAAAAATATAATTTCTTGCTTAATTACTTTGAACGAGAATGAACAGCTGTGCAAAGGCTAAAAATAAACTTTCTACTCGTGATATTTTTCAAAGTTTTTCGATTTGTATACATTTGTAAACAAACTTCACTTTACTACAACTAAATACTAAAAACTGATGACAACATATCAGTGTCAGCTGAGTTGAGACCCCACCAAATATCGGCGCCATTATACCTAAATTTTCACACAGGCGCAGGTCCGGTATTTAGGAGGTCCTGGTGAGTCATATGTATGGGAACCCTTCAATAAATTGGAGACTGTCGTTGTAGATCTAATACTGTAACTTTCAGGATAAGTTATTGTCAAATACTCTACCTTTTGACGTACAACTGAATTTCAACCGCTCATAAGGGGTTGACTTAGGGGTTGTAGCTTGATTATTTTAAATGTAAACACCCATTGTGTGATATTAAAAATTTATTGTTATTAAAAATTGAAGCTCTATCAATTAGTTTATCCAATTCGATGTTTGAATTCTAATTGGGTTTGTTTTGGATTTCCAGTGCTGGATGCAAGCACCCTAGCCCCTAACGGTCTCGTAGCAGGCGACATCCACCAGTTGGGTCACTTTGACTCATGCATGGCGACTCGGGGACCTGTGCAGCCCCAATTCTGTGTACCAACCATCAGGTTCCAACCATTTTCGAAAATATTCCCCACATTCGACGACGGTAACTACTCTAGAGGATTTGAAGAGGATGATAGAACATCGAGTTTACCAATATGGGAAAAGATGAAGGTAGGTGAATGTTATTTTCATTATTTATTATTTATTTATTCATTATTTATTGTAACTCTGTTGTAGTTCAGACACGGTGTTACTTGTTGACCGAACGAAGTGAGGTCTAAGATTCAAGTCGACGGTTTGGCATTTCTCTGTTAAATGTTCATATGTTTATATGTTGCGCATTTACGGCGAAACGCGGTAATAGATTATCATGAAATTTGACAGATATGTTCCTTTTTTAATTGCACGTCGACATATATACAAGGTTTTTGGAAATTTTGCATTTCAAGGATGATATAAAAGGAAAAAGGAGCCTCCTTCATACGCCAATATTAGTGTAAAAATCAGACTATAAAATTATTCATCATAAATCAGCTGACAAGTAATTACACAGATGTGTGGAGAAGCCAGTCTATTGCTGTATTTCCATAAGGTCTATAGTTTCAATGAGGTACTTGTGGATGAGAATACTGCGTGAGGTCTACTGTTCACAGAGCTACTAGTTAGGTACCGTATTATTGATCACAAACCATTTAAATCATGATATCTATGATATTTTTATTGACCGAACCTAGTGAGGTCTATGTTTCAACTCGATTTGCTTTTACGAACGCAGCGATTACGGTCAAACGCGTTGATAGAACTAGATGAGATTTGGCAGGAATATTCCTTCTTCAACTGCGCGTCGATGTATACACAAGGTTTTTTGAAATTTTGCATTTTAAGGATAATATTAAAAGAAAAGGAATTCCTCTATACTATGATATCACTATGTATATCATCTACTCTGAAGATAGGATTAATCAGACTATAGATATTATTCATAATCAATCAGCTGACAAGTGGATTATTCATTGCATGCATTACACGGATTTCTGTCGGTAGGGTTTCAATATTTTTTATGATGCGTGCCCATCAGTATCAATATTCTCACAATTGAAAAACAAATTTGATAGGTGATTGAAAAAAATTATTAATGCCGCATGTTCCTTTTTAAATTACGCGTTGACGTATATACAAGGTTTTTGGGAATTTAGCATTTCAAGGATGATATAAAAGGAAAAAGGAGCCTCCTTCATACGCCAATATTAGAGTAAAAATCAGACTATAGAATTATTCATCATAAATCAGCTGATAAGTGATTACACAGATGTGTGGAGAAGCCAGTCTATTGCTGTATTTCCATAAGGTCTATAGTTTCAATCAGGTACTTGTGGATGAGAATACTGCGTGAGGTCTACTGTTTACAGAACTACTAGTTAGAAAAAAAAGAATAATGCCGCAGATATTAAATATTCTTGATTGAGAAAAATTAATTTTAAAATAGTTGAGAAATATGTTCATCAGATGGAAAGATTATCACAAAACTGGATAAATTATCATATGGGATACAAATTCAAACGTGAACTGAGTTAATTAACATAAGTGAGTTTTTGATCTTAGAGAAAACAAACAAATGACAGTTTTAAGATTAAATTATGATTCAACTGTGAATTTGTGAATCAACAAGAACAGGTGACATCAGATACTTGTGGATGAGAAAACTGCGTGAGGTCTACTGTTCACAGAACTACTATAGTAGAATAACTCTGACATCAACAGCTATCTAAGATAAATAATTAGGTACCGTTACCGTATTATTCTCCTATATTATTGTAAACTATTTTGTTTAATCATCTATGATAGACTATCATTATTCTAATACTCGAATTCCAAATCAATTTATTTATCAAATTTCAATTTATTCACCATGAAATTACAAATAACTAGACGAAATAAATTTGAGTTATAAATTGATACATGAATATATAGTGATGAGGCAAACGTTATAATGGCAGTGTTTGACTAGCAATTGTATTGCTATCCTTGTCTCTCATTCAACCATGCGGATAGCGCTATCTCTTTCCCGCTTTGCTCTGTTGCCAGATCGTATTTTAACAATATAGATTTAATAATTAATTGAAAAAATATTTCATTACATACTGACAGACAAAAGCAAATAGAGTTGAAACATACATATACACCTCACTACGTTCGGTCAATGATAATTGATTTCTTACAAATTGATGAATAAATATAGAACAAATATTTGATGTCTGTTGAATGGTACGGTACCTATTTAATGTATGCTATTTATATAGTTATACTAGTAGCTCTGTGAACAGTAGACTTCACGCAGTATTCTCATCCACAAGTACCAGATGTCAACTGTTTTAAATTTTAACAAACTCAGTTCACGTTTGAATTTGTATTTCATGTGATATAATTCATCCAGTTCCGTGATGATCTTTCTATCTGATGAAAATTAATTTTTTAGAATCAAAAATATTATAATTTCTCCAGCATTATTTATTTCATTTGTTTATTCTTATTCACCTATTAAATTAGTTTTTTTCGAATGTGAGAATATTGATACTGATGGGCACGCATAATAATACCATGACTGCAAAACAAAATATTGAAACCAAAGACCTTAAAGCTGCGATTAGACCAAATTTATTCAAAAAATGTTAAGAACTCAATCCTTTTAGATTATATTAGATTGAACATAACTTATCATACACATGATGAACATATGTGTTTGTCAACTTCCGTTAATCCAATAGAATCTATAAGGATTAAGTTATTACCATTTTGCTAATAACTTTGGTGTAAACCTAGCTTGAAGATACCTCTTTAATGTATTTGATTGGAACTATAGACCTTATACAAATACGACAGTAATAGACTGGCTTCTCCACACATCTGTGTAATCACTTGTCAGCTGATTTATGATGAATAATTCTATGGTCTGATTTTTACTCTAATATTGGCGTATGAAGGAGGCTCCTTTTTCCTTTTATATTATCCTTGAAATGCAAAATTTTCAAAAACCTTGTATAGCCTATACGTTGATGAGCAATTTAGAAAGGAACATACCTGCCAAATTTCATGAAAATCTATTACCGCATTTCGCCGTAAATGCACAACATATAAACATTTGAACATTCAAAAATTTGAACATTAAGAGAAAAGCCAAACCGTCGACTTGAATCTTAGACCTCACTTCGTTCGGTCAATAATGTCTATTATTTCATGCCTAAATATTTTAAATAATATTTTTCTGTTCAGCCCAATCCAGATGCAAGTAAACAGCGGAGAGACCGTCTGCATTGGGGCCTGTGTCTACCGGCCTCCTGCCGTCCGTTGGAGATCCAATCAGAGCTGAATGAAGCCCTAAATAGTCTCTCCGCAGAGAGCCAGATTCATTTCCAAGTCTCCCTGAGCGATATCATGTGCTACAATCCTCATAAGGAGTTCTCAGACCGTTATACGGGACCTGAAAAATTTGCCGGATTCTATATCATGTGGTAAGCCTACAGGAACAGTACAATACAATCCAATGTAGGGTACCTTGTATAGCTTTTTATTGTTTTATATTGCTATTTACTGAGCAATATAAAAAAAAGCTAAACTAATCTATTATTCGTATGATCAATCCGCTTTTCAATATGGCATACGGGCTTTGGGGGGGGGAGCTTTGAATGCGCATTTCACAAAACTTTTCATTATTCAAAAACATCTTTTAAAAACTATTCTAGGCAAACCCAGACTTTTTCCAACAAAAGATTTATTCAGGGAGTTCAAGGTTTTAACAGTTCGACAACTTTTCATAAAAAATTTGGTACTATATATTATAAAAAATAAAAATTTATTTGAACCTCGAGAATCTCTTTTGGGCTTGCGCCCCGCGCGAGACATTTTCCAATTTGTCAGAATGGACTTGAATGTGTGTAGGAGACAGTTTTCCTATATTTCCAATAAATTAATAAACCACATTCCCTTAAATATTCTTGAAAAAACAAACATAAACCAAAGGCTTAGATCAGACATAGATAAATGGATAATAGCAAATTAAATCGAGGAAAAATTGTTTTAAATAAATTAATTTTCGTCTACTCCATGGTTGCAGTTGACTTACCTACCTCTTACCTTTCTCTTCTTCTTCATTCTCCTTCTTCTTCGTCTTCTTTTTTCTTCTTGGCCTTTTCCGTCTTTTCTCCTTCCGTTCCTTTATTTTTAGTATCCTCTTTATTATTAAGTACTACTTTTTATTCTGTATTTTTTTTCAAGAAATTTGTTTTGGATCATTTTTGTTAAATATTTTTGAAAAACATTTATATTGCAACTCACACCTGCGCACAGGGTTTCTTTGCAGGTGTAGATTCTTATATATATATATATATATATATATATATATATATATATATATATATATATATATATATATATATATTGTCTTGGAAGTGTTGTATATTTTTTTGAGAATCAATAAATTTGAATTTGAATTTGAATTGTCCTTTTTAGGGTTACTTTTAATATAAATAAAAATATATATCTCAGTTCCTTTTAAAATTATTTATCACATTATAAATCTAGTCATTATACCTCTGCATCTTCTACCTACTTCTCCCTCTTTTTCTTTCTAAAGGGTTCTGAAATTTATATTTTTACTTTTAAAAAAATAAATTTTTGACCAAGCGAAGTGAGGGCTGAGATTCAATGTTTAAATGTTTATATGTTGCGCATTTACGGCGAAACGTGTGAATAAAATTTCATGAAATTTGACAGGTTACTTTTTAAATTGCTTGTCGACGTATATTTTTATTTTTTATTTTATTTATTTACAATGCAAATGACACTAATGTGATAACATTGGCAGATGAAATAATAAGGTAGTCCTTGTGCTATTTTTATTCCAAAATTATAGGTGACAAAGTCCAAGATAAGGTTAAAATTTCACGTGTACAATTTTTATAAAATTTTGGTCCGAAATAAACATTAAAACTATAAATTTTGAATTTAGATGGCTTGAATTGAGAAATTAATTAGAAATATCCCACTCAATTACCACTTGTAACGGATAATATTGAGTTATTTGAGAAAATTTGGAACTATTCAAGAAACACAAACTCGTAATCAAACTTGTATATACAAGGTTTTTGGAAATTTTGCATTTCAAGGATGATATAAAAGGAAAAAGGAGCCTCCTTCATACGCCAATATTAGAGTAAAAATCAGACTATAGAATTATACATCATAAATCAGCTGACAAGTGATTACACAGATGTGTGGAGAAGCCAGTCTA
The DNA here is from genome assembly GCF_014356525.2 of Nilaparvata lugens. Lineage (NCBI taxonomy): Eukaryota > Metazoa > Arthropoda > Insecta > Hemiptera > Delphacidae > Nilaparvata > Nilaparvata lugens. The sequence goes on from NW_024090500.1 coordinate 8,778, forward strand.
TTGCTGTATTTCCATAAGGTCTATAGTTTCAATCAGGTACTTGTGGATGAGAATACTGCGTGAGGTCTATTGTTCACAGAACTACTAGTTAGAATGCTGATAATTTGTTGAAACAACTATGCTACTACAGTATCATCAAAAGCTTACCGAGTTGAAAGCAGAGAAAAGTCGGGAGAAAATACTATGCTATCGTACTTCAGTTATCAATTGCATGCTATTAATAGTCCACACAACAGCTGTTTTTTCACTAAGTTACATTGGGATATTGCATTGCATGCGTCATTGCATGCAATTCATAATCCTCTCGACAGCTGATTCATGATGAATAATTCTAAAGTCTGATTTTTACGGTAATTTGGCGTATGAAAGAGGCTCCTTTTTCCTTTTATATTATCCTTGAAATGCAAAATTTCCAAAAACCTTGTATATACGTCGACGCGCAATTTAAAGAGGAACATACCTGTCAAATTTCATGAAAATCTATCTCAGCGTTTCTCCGTAAATGCGCAACATATAAACATAAAAAATGCAAAAGCCATAGACTTGAATCTTAGACCTCACTTCGCTTAGTCAATTGGAAATATAAAAAATGATATCATAGTTTTAAATTCGAATTATATATGATACCGACTGTATATTAATTTCAAGTGCCATGTATAATAATTTTAATATTGTATTTCTACAGCTACTTACTTGCAATCCTTGGACTGATATTGGTTATAGCAACGGTTACTGATATACTGCTGGGAGTAGGGCGTACACACGGCGATGATTCGTCAACTCGGAAGATGAACGAGACTTATAAGAGAAGTAAGTTTAATTCATTTATTAATTCATACAATGAGTGCATAAACAAAATGATAGGGAGAGCAAAAATAAGGTAACCTTGTGCTATTCCTCTCCCAAATTTAAGTAACACATAATCCGAAATAGGTTAAGTCTTGTAGTTCTTCAATTCACAACATTTCCAGTCCTTAATTATTTCTACAAAGTAGATTTTTAAATTTAGATGCTTCAAAACCAAGTATAGAAGAAATATTTCACAATATTTCATAATTAAACTACCTAATGATAGATTTCCTGTAATGCTTTTTCAGAGCTGCAGAAGAGCGGAGCAAGAATAGAAGAATAGAAGTACTTTTTTCTTATTTTTTCTGGAAGCTAAATCCAATTGATTAAATTCTATTCAATTCTATTCTACTCAATTGATTTTATAATCAATTTGATTTAGCTTCCAGAAAAAAAAAGAAAAAAATGTACCGTACTGACCAATTAGCGTTTTTCAACATATTCAAGTGGTCATATCTCCTAAACGGGAAAGAATTTTGATAATCCGATTGCAGTTTCAAATTCCTTGCATCAAGGAGCATATAAGAAGGCACAGTTGGTAGGCCTATTACTTTTTCTTCTCCCGAAAAAAAGACAAAAATGATGTAGGCCTACTGACCAATTTGCGTTTTTCAACATATCCAAGTGGTCATATCTCCTGAACGGGAAAGAATTTTGATAATCCGATTGCAGTTTCCAATTCCTGGCATAAAGGAGCATAAGATGGCATAGTTGGCAGGCCTATTGCCTTTTCTTCTCCCGAAAAAAAGACAAAAATGATGTAGGCATACTGACCAATTTGCGTTCTTCAACATATTCAAGTGGTCATATCTCCTGAACGGGAAAGAATTTTGCAGATTCGAATTCCTGGCATCAAGGAACATAAGAAGGCAAAGTTAGTAGGCTTAATGAAATTTTTTCCTCCTGAAAAAATTCTAAAAATAATGTACTGATCAATTTGCATTTTTCAACATATTCAAGTTGTCATATCTCCTGAACCGGAAAGAATTTTGATAATCCGATTGCAGTTTCAAATTCCTGGCATCAAGGAGCATAAGATGGCATAGTTGGCAGGTCTATTGCCTTTTCTTCTCCCGAAAAAAAGACAAAAATGATGTAGGCATACTGACCAATTTGCGTTTTTCAACATATTCAAGTGGTCATATCTCCTGAACGGGAAAGAGTTTTGATAATTCGATTGCAGATTCTAGTTCCTGATATCAAGGAGCACAAGAAGGCACAGTTGATAATGATTTCTCTCTCCCGAAAAAATGAGCAAAATAATGTACTGACCAATTTGCGTTTTTCAACATATTCAAGTGGTCATATCTCCTGAACAGGAAAAAATTTTGCTAATCTGTTTCCAGATTCCCGAGTCTTCTCCCAGATTTTCTGAGTCTTTTCCGACTATTGTATTGGTTGCTCTACTTAATAAATAATTTATAAAAACATATTCATTTATTTCACAAACAAATATAATACAAAATAACAAAGAATGATTTAAAAATGTGAAATAAAAGTTGACAACCCTAGGAAAAGTGAAAGTGACATTGCCAACATTTTGATTTGGACAGTAGACCTATAGTATGAATTGAAAATGGGACAGTTTTGGGCATGAGCCTGTTGTTCCTTTCCTCATGTTAAGTATTTGTACACAATGTGATATAAATAAATAAATAAATAAGCCTGATTAAGGTATACTACTCCTAATAAAACCACTAAAAATAGCCTACTCAGAGGTGTAAGGCTGCTCGTCTGCTCTGGTGTAAGGCCTATAAAAGATAAAATTCTTTACAATTCTATACCAGTTAAATAAAAAGACTAAGGAATTGTCAAAAACCACAGATTAGAAAGACCGGTTTCGGTTGTAACACTGTTGTCAATCTCTGAAAAACTCAGAGTTTATCAAAGCGGTACTTTATCAGAGATTGAAAAAGTTGTAACAACCGAAACCGGCCTTTCTAATCTATGGTTTTTGACAATTTCTTAGTTTTTTTATTTAGTATGAATAATTACCACAATACCAACTTCTCAACTACACATAAAACTATACCATGCAGTTACTTATTTATCTTGCATTAATTTTCAATTAGTGGGTATTAATAATATTATCAAAAAATCAAAATTTCCTTCATTCTAATTACATGTAATTTTTCAATAGTGAGTAAATTCACCAAAGTCAAAGGAATTTTTCATCTTATTTCATTCTCATTATATTATAATTGGCTATTTTTATAATACTTATTATTTTCTCATAATTTCTATCTTCTTTTTATTGAAAATTGTATTATGCTGGAAATTATTGTATTATTGTATTGTTGCCGATCTGGCAACAGAGCAAAACGAGAAAGAGATAGCGCTATCCGCTTTGTTGAATGATAGACAAGGATATCAATACCATTGCTATAATCAAACACTGTCATTATAACGTGGACCTGACTATGGGTATTATTTATTAGTATGAGGAAAATAGTATGAGCAAATCGAGAAAGAGATAGCGCTATTAGCTTTGTTGAATGATAGACAAGGATATCAATACCATTGCTGATCACACACTGTCATTATAACGTGCACCTCACTACAGGTATTATTTATTAGTATGAGGAAAATATTGGATGTCCAGGATGTCCAGTTAAAGAAGGGTTAGGTTAGGAGGATGGAGACAATTATAACAGAGAACCGTAGAGCTGTAGTGGAGGCGGCCAAAGCTCATATTGGGCTGTAGTGCTATAGTGCTATAAAAAAATCTGGTGTGGGGCACTCACACAACTTTCCTTACTCATTGAACTGTAAGCCCCATTCTTAAAAGAGAATAATTTAGGGGAATAACATAATGAAGATAGGCAGCTACATATTATTGAAACTACGATCAGACTACTGTATATCTATATATATAATTGTTTTCAGAGTACTTTTTCCTTTTAGCCCAGTCAATGAAGGTCCAAAAAAGCAGTTTTGATCCGAAAATTAAATATGCTGTATAGTTATTTATCAGCTCTATCAACTGGCTTGAGTCTCCTTTCTGGGAAACTAATGGGGGGTCCAACCCATCCTTGAAAAATGGACTTAGTAACCTCCTTCTCATGCATGTAGCCCAGTCAATAAAGGTTTTTTCGATCCGAAAATTAAATAAAAGCTGAATTTCCCACCATCGTTAGAACCCACCCAGAGGGTCATTCTCCCAAAAGTCCCAAGAAATCCCCTTGGAGCTTTCCGCCCCAACCCCCTAAAACATGAAAAATGCAGGTAAACACGGGAAATCAATTATCTCTGTACCCATTGATCGAAAACAGTTATATTATATGCCATTCGTTTCGTTACATTATGGACTACAATATTAGTTATATTCATTTCTCCAATAAAATTAACAGTTTTCTTGATAAAATAATATATATGTAAAAATTTAGGGGGTTTGTGATTTGATTTTTTTGTTTTCTTCAATTAACTTTGAAACAAGTAGTTTTAAAGGAAAATGAGCCAAATAATTAATGTAGTCACTGTCATTGCAAATCCATTGATGTATATTGTTATGTATTTGCGATTCGATTTGACGCTGTGGAAGGGGAAACAGTCGACGCGGAACGGCGTGGCTGACTCTCTTAGCCATAGTAAACAGCAAACTGGAAATCAATTATCTCTGTAACCATTAATCGGAGAAAAATCTATCATATGTCATTCGATTCGTTACATTATGGACTAGAATATAAGTCGTATTCATTTCCTCAATAAATCAAACAGTTTCCTTGATAAAATAATATATAATATGTAAAAATTTAGGGTTTTTTTGATTTGATTTTTGTTTTTTCCGATTAACTTCAAAGCAAATAATCTAAAGAAAATTAGACAAATAATTAATGTAGCCACATTCATTGCGAATCCATTGATGTATATTGTTATGTATTTGCGATTCGTTTTGACGCTGTGGAAGGGGAAACAGTTGACGCGGTACGGCGTGGCTGACTCTCTTCACCATAGTAAACAGTAAAATACAGTAGTAGGCCTACTGCTTTCTAAGTTGCATCTTATTCACACTATGGCGCTCGAAACAATCAATTTTGTCTATTGTTTTGACATGCGATGAAACTAATTTTTCACATTTTAATTCTCTAAAATCATTTTGCTGTTATATATGTGCTAAATCATACATTCTATGACAGACAAAGATAGTCTATTGTTTGCAACCGATAAAATATTCATACTATTACATAATATAATACATATTTAAAATATGTGTGTATGATCATAATTCTATGCTAAAATTTATCATAAGTTATGAATGTCAAAAACTGAGATTATTCATAGATTACAATAGTGTTAACAGTGGCAATTTCCTGAAAAATCATAGTGTGCAGTGTTTGCTGTTTTCTACAGTTAATATTCTCCAAGCCAGGTTGTTAATATACCTTTAGTTGAGCCAAATATATGACAGCTGAGGCATAAAAAAATTTATACATTGGGCTTGTTGAGTTGAAACTCTCTATGATTCTCTCTGTAAAGTAGCTTATCTTCCGTTCTTACTAGTTGAATCTACATTATTTAGACAGTCCAATATGAAAATTCAGTAGATTCTAAAGATGAAAGCCATGCAAACATACAAATTATGGAAGAGTAAGCATGCATAAAAGGTAGGAAAATCATGAAAGTGTTTCACATTTAACCACAAAGTACCCTACCGTATAAGATTATTTGAAAGATGATTCATCATCTTCTATTATTTTTGTTAGCATATCGATTTTTCACCTCCACTCGCATCTTGTCATTCATTACACAAGGTTGGCAGAAGCTTCTCTCTATGTCGATTAATGTTGATTGAAATTGATTTTGATTAGGGCACCAAAAGAATAGATCATTTTCTATTTGAAGTATTCAAATTAAATCTATTGAACATGATTTCTTATGACTTAGCATTCACAGATTCAGTTGGGTGAAGCTATTTGAAAATTGTACCTGATTATCAATTTCATGGTTTTTATACCATTCTAGTTCATTGTGATCATTGAAGGGTTGAAGTGAAGAGTTATTTCAAGTGAATTCTAGTACACAAGTATATTGTGCTTATAATGGGCTCTTCTATTTTCTATCGATGTTTTGCAACAGTAGAGAAAATTTAAAATGTTGGTTTACATTTTATAAGCTTTATAAATAATATAAATTAACGGTTATATAAATTTGATAAGTCCAGTATTAAATTAATCGATGTTGATTTTTATTGTATCGCTTTGTATCAATGTTACTTGCACTGTTTGCAATTCATCACTATTCTCTCAAGAGTTAGTTTCTTATGAATTTCATGATCTGAAAATTGAAATTCAAATGCTATTTGGATGACGTTCACATTCCACTGGTTTTTTTACAATAATTGTTACGTTGAAGAGTGAGGCAATTCAATCCATTTGGATATTTTGAATATGCAAATTTCCATTTGGAAAGGAAAATCACAGTGCGATTTGAACAGTGGATAGTAACTTTGAAATTCAGTTGCTCAATTCATTTCGACTTGATACTATCATTTGTAATTATAGTTGATCAGAAATATGCATTGTATATAATGTTTATATTTCAGTTTGACTAATCTTCTATCACAGTCTCGCTTTCATTCATAAACATGATAATCTAAATACGTTGATTACCTTAAAGATGTAGCTTATCTTACGTCGAACAATGTACAATACAAACAATTCTCATTAAATTACTATTATGATGATCATTGGAATTTCTGCCTGTGAATGAGAAAAAGTCATTTTATGAGCCTTGAAATTCGTACCTAGAAAAAGTTGCATTATTACTAGAAATTTTGTTATTTTTACTATTTATTATAGGTACTGTACATTGATTTTTGTGATTATAGAGATTAACTACTTTATTCTGAATCAGGATAAGGATAAATAGGGAAATTGTGAGATGGGGATAACATCCATAGTTACATAGCATCAATTTGAAAGCTCTGATAATAATGATTTGAACGGAACTGCGATTCTGTCTTGGTATTGCCTCTTCATGTTAAGTGAGAATAGAAAGCTTCAGGGTAATTCGTTCTCACTATATGTGATAATATTGGTAATATTTGGTAACATTTGTTAATATTTGAACCGAATGTGCAACAAATTAATCTACTTTCAGCTTGAAAATTTTCAACTTATCAGGAGTACAGTGTTATCATATAGTATCTCAGGTAGGCCCACCCTTTTATTTTTTTTTGTTCACGTGATCTGATGATAATCATTCCATTATCAAGTGTTTAAATTATAAAAAGTGATGAAACAAGATAAAACACAAGAAAAGCTATGAAAAGAAATTTTGAATCTTCATTTTTCACAAAATAAGGATAAGATGAAGGAGTCGGACACATAATATATCATGAAACTTCGTTGAAAAACATCAATATCTGAAACTAAAGTTATCAAATTGTGTTACCTCTGACTCGTATGGAGAAGGCACACTTCAAATTAATATAATAAATTCTGTGAGCAAACAACGAAATCCTGATTTTTATCATGAGCATGGTTAAATCAAGAAAATTGTAATATTTTTTAGAATATTGAAAAGTGAAAATCTATATACAGCGCATGTCAAAACAATAGACAAAATTAATTGTTTCGAGCGCCATAGTGTAAATGAGTTGCAATGTAGACAGCAGTATTATTCTGTTTACTATGGTGAAGGGAGTCAGCCGCGTCGGCTGTTTCCCCTTCCACAGCGTCAAGTTGAATTGCAAATACATAACAATATACATCAATGATTCGCAATGAATGTGGCTGCAATAATTATTTGTCACATTGTTCTTTAAAATTACTTGCTTCGAAGTTAATCGGAGAAAACAAAAAAATCAAATCGAAAAGCCCCTAAATTTTTACATTATATTATTTTATCAAGGAAACTGTTCGATTTATTAAGGAAATGAATCCGACTAATATTGTAGTCCTCAATTTAACGAATCGAATGACATATGATAGATTTTTTCCGATTAATGGTTACAGAGATAATTGATTTCCAGTTTGCTGTTTACTATGGCTAAGAGAGTCAGCCGTGCCGTTCCGCGTTGACTGTTTCCCCTTCCACAGCGTCAAATCAAATTGCAAATACATAACAATATACATCAATGGATTTGCAATGACAGTGGCTACATTAATTATCCGGCTCATTTTTCTTTAAAACTACTTTCTTTGAAGTTAATCGAAGAAAACAAAAAAATCAAATTGCAAGCCTCCTAAATTTTTACATACATATTATTTTATAAAGAAAACTTTAAATTTTATTGAAAAAATGAATATAACTAATATTGTAGTCCATAATGTAACGAATCGAATGGCATATAATAGTTTTCCGATCAATGGTTACAGAGATAATTGATTTTCCGTGATTACCTGCATTTTTCAACTTTGAGGGGGGCTAGGGGGGAAAGCTCCAAGGGGATTTCTTGGGACTTTTGGGAGAATGACCCTCTGGGGGGGTTCTATCGATGGTAAAAGATTCAGCTTTTATTTAATTTTCGGATCGAAAAAACCTTTATTGACTGGGTTATTATGTTTATATGGTTTTGTCATACTTACTCAATTGCAGCTGTTTTCCATGCATTAAATCGATCCGGTAAACAGCTGTTTGCAGAACAAAAAAACATGTGATTTTCATTACAGCATACTATACTGTAAAGAGATCATAGTTTGTAGAGAGTATGTTTCCTATAGTGAGGTCCACGTTATAATGGCAGTATATAAAGATAGAAGAATAGCGATGCCGATTCTCTGTATTAATCAATCATATTTCTACACTGTCAAAAACATAATTGGCATCGTTATGGACTTAGAAAAGGATAGTACCACCGGCTTTGTCGAATGATAGACAAGGATAGCAAAACCAAAGTTGATCAAATACTGTCATTATAACGTGGACCTCACTATAGTAACGTTAGTAAACAGTTTGTCTACTAACTTTGGTTTCCTAGTTCTATAGTTAATATAGTCCTATGTTAATATAATAACTCAAATAATTTAAGAACTCTTCTAAGAAGTTTCAAGTTATAAGAACTCATCTGAAATCTTATAATATAGACCTTTATTATTTTATTTGAGCTCGATGGGACTGTCTGTTATGAACTAGGCGCTACGGGCTAGGTCATGTTTATAAAATGCAGTAACTCGAGAATAAGCAGGTAATGGTTTCTGTTTTTCAGCAATATTATTCTTTCTCAGATAAATATGACAAAAATATTGTACGTAACTTGTACGGTAACGTATTTACCGCATTCGTATGATAATTCTGCCATCAACTACGTTTCGGGCAGAAACAGTCGTACTTATGCGGTAAATTATCGTTACCGGACTTGTGACGTAAAATACTATATTATATATATATTCCGCATTTACGGCGAAACTCGGTAATAGATTTTCATGAAATTTGACAGGTATGTTCCTTTTTCAATTTCGTGTCGACGTAGCCTATATACAAGGTTTTTGGACATTTTGCATTTCAAGGATAATATAAAAGGAAAAGTAGCCTCCTTCATACGCCAATATTAGAGTAAAAATCAGACTAATGGAATTATTCATCATGAATCAGCTGTCGAGTGTATTATAAATTGCATGCAATTCAATATCTAAATGATTGTAACTTATTGAAAACACAGCTGTTGTGTGGACTATTAATTGCATGCAGTGAGGAATGCAATTGATAACTTGAAGTAGCATAGTATTTTCTCCCGACTTTTCTCTGCTTTCAACTCGGTAAGCTTTTGATGATAGTAGTATAGCTGTTTACATCGAATAATTAGCATTGTCGATACAACAACCCAAACAGCCATTAGTCATTTATACACCGATATCTCGCCGACACGACAGGACAGGACAGAATTTACTCTGATGGACAGAATTAGAGGAGGCTTCGGTCCATAACTGCGCGAGGTCTACTGTTCACAGAACTACTAGTTATCACGATTCTCCTATTTGAATTATCTACTCTACCTACACTAACCTACTCTAGAACATGGTACGCCATAGTGGAGTAGGTCAATTTCCACACAGAAAACAACACTAAACATGTAGAGGATACATAATAAAAAATTTTTGTAACTAACCATTGTATGTAATCGTAATTTATCTAATATTTTCTGTAATTGATGAGTAGCTTCAGTTTTTTTTTGGGTGAAATAAACATTTATTAATTTTATTTTTGATTTTAGTTGTATCTTTTTAGAGCCGGTTTCCGAGCTCGGGATTTAGCTAAGTTCTAGACTTTTAACAGCTGGAGTCAGAAAATTGGCTTTCCGAAACGGGGCGTGGTCGCAGTCCACGTTTTAATTGAATTTCGAAAAACTAGAAAATTGAACATCAAATAAAATAAAGAGAAATTGTGTAAAGTTTCAGCTATTTTGAATTATTTAGGGATGTTTCATTTCCTACAATATTCATCCTACAACTTTTTCTATATCTCCTCTAGTTTTCGAGATATCCACTCTTGAAGTTGTGACATTTTTGAAAAAAAAAAACGTTTGCAACCAATTTCTTTCTATTTTAGCTTTTATAACTTTTTAAAAATCGATGGGAAAAATCCATTTTGATTATGAGCTAATAGAGCATTAAATTCTCTTCAATTTGATGTATAATTTCACGCTTTTTCGAATTTCCCTACACCTTATGCTACAACTTTAGTGTTGAGTGTGAAATCTCCATTTTTGCAACAATAGACCAATTGACAAAGGAATGTTTTAAACAAAATTTTTGACTTTGCAGCGTTGTTGAGACTAATTCGGAGGAGAACATATCAAAAGTCCCAAGTCCTAACTCATGTGCTAAGGGGATGAGGGTGGTTTAAAAGTTTGCTTCCACGCTCATATCTTGAGAACAATGCGTAAAATAAGAGCTGAAATAGAAAAAAATTGGTGGCAAACGTGTTTTTTACTTTCCTTGCCCTACTACCATAGATAAGAAAAGTATTGCTATCCAAAAAAATTAAGGTACCCTAATTTCAAGTTTTCTATACGTTTCAAGGTCCCCTGAGTCCAAAAACATGATTTTTCGGTGTTGGTGTGTGTGTGTGTGTGTGTGTGTGTGTGTGTGTGTGTGTGTGTGTGTGTGTGTGTGTAATTTTAAACTTAAGGTATTGGTAATTCATACCATGGATAGCTATTTATAAGCCCTATCAACTGACATGAGTCTCATTTCTGGGAAAATTGCAGGAGCTCCGTAATATTCTTGTGAAAAATGGCGGATAATCACTAAAAAACCATGTTATTCATGGTTTTCTCGAAAACGGCTCTAACAATTTTCTTTAAATTCATACCATGGATAGCTATTTATAAGCCCTATCAACTGACATGAGTCTCATTTCTGAGAAAATTGCAGGAGCTCCGTAATATACTTGAGAAAAATGTCGGATAATTACTAAAAAAACCATGTTTTTCACGATTTTCTCAAAATAACTTGACCGATTTTTTTTCAAATTCATACTCTGTATTTATCAGCTCTATTAACTGGGATGAGTCTCCTTTCTGGGAAACTAATGGGGGGTCCACCCTATCCTTGAGAAATGGACTTTGTAACCTCCTTCTCGTGCATGAGGTAGGTAGGTAGTGCAGTTCATAAAAAGAACACATAGTCGAGATATTTCATCTGTAGAACAGCTGTTTTGACGACTTTAAAAAAATGACGACTAAAAAAAATCATCGAATTTCACAATTCACACAAAGGAAAAAGTACTCTGAAAACAATTATACACATATAATGATATACAAAAGTCTGATCGTAGTTTCAAATATGAGCAAGGAAAGTTGTGTGAGTGTACCACACCAAATTTTTTTAAATGTCACACCTTCAAGAGCGGATTTCTCGAAAACCAGAGGAGATAGTAAAAAAGTTGTAGAATAAATATTTTAGGAAATTATGTAAGCTTTAATTTGTTGTATGAGAGCCATGTCCTTAGGATACATAGTTTTTTAGTTTTATGCAAGAAACCAAAAAATGGTTCCTTTAAACCACCCTCACCCCCTTAGCACAGGGGGTGGTGGGGACTTTTGATATGTTCACCTCCTTACTACCCCAAACAGAACCGTGGGGGTCAAAAATTGTCTTCCCTACCTTTTCCTCTATAACCTTTCCTTGAATGGACTATGAATATTACAGTATTTAATTAACATTGGTTTTGCTATCCTTGTCTATCATTCGGCAGAGCTGATTCTTTACAAGCCCCGCAACATTCCCGGATCGGTTTTTACAGTTACTATATGATATTTTAATCGTTGAAAAATATGTTTTCTTGACGAACAACATATAATAGAGTATTATTATTATTATTAAACGATAATCCAAATTAAATGCTGTAAATCACCCCGAAGACTTCTGCTACTGCAAATATTGACAACAGGGTAAACAGCTAGATGGAAATTCGATGAGCGCTACTATTCAACAATTATTTGTCAGGGCGGGAATCGAACCTAGTACCTCCCAATTGCCGGTCAGGAATGCTTACCCTTAGGCTAGTTACACACACATCGATTTTTGGTCGTACGATATTTTGCCGTCACTATGAATTCTATCAGATTAAACGGAACTTGGCAAACATCATATGTTTGAAATCATCTGTTCAATCTAATAGAATTTATAAGGACGGCAAAATATCGTACGACCAACAATCGATGTGTGTGTAACTAGCCTTACACCAAACTGAACAATCTCTGTATAGCAGCGCTCATTTTATACGAAGCCATAGCGGCCAGCCAGTCTACAGATGGAAATTACTGAGATATTGCAATTATTCAAATGCTAATGAATTAATAATTATTATTTAACAAAAATCCAAATTGAATGTCAATATTTGCAGTAGCACGGGTCTTCGGGGTGAATTACAGCATTTAATTTGGATTTTCGTTTAATTAATAATAATTAATTCATTAGTATTTGAATAGCTGCAATACCTCAGTAATTTCCATCTGTATAATAGATTATTTTAAACAAGTCAAACCGCTTTCCAAACTTGCTTAACTGTCAATATCCTATACTATTAAATGAACAATTTCTGTTTATAAGTTTAGATGTTTATATCTTTGTTTATATGTCTGTATGTGACCGAATCTTGGACATGTCTCTAACGACTCTCACGAAATTTGGAACAAAGTAGGTTTATGATATAGAAATTAGGTCTCAACCCTGGGATAACTTGCTGAAGGACATTAAAATGAGAAATACGTCCTTGGAAAAACAGCTGGAAATTTTGTCTTTTTGTCTTCTGTCGATACTGTAATGGAAGTGAGTGAGTGCATGTGTGGGTTATTCCTTAGCTGATTACACGAGAAGAATAACTTATTTTAGCTTAACTTATTTCTTTTTTTTTAGAAACCATATTAACTTCAGAAAGTCCAAAATAGTAACTAGATGCTGTAAGTGTAGAATAGTACATAGTATACTAGTAGTTCTGTGAACAGTAGACCTCACGCAGTAGTCTCATCCACAAGTACCTGATTGAAACTATAGACCTTATGGAAATACAGCAATAGACTGGCTTCTCCACACATCTGTGTAATCACTTGTCAGCTGATGTATGATGAATAATTCTATAGTCTGATTTTCACTCTAATATTGGCGTATGAAGGAGGCTCCTTTTTCCTTTTATATTATCCTAGTTATGCAAAATTTCCAAAAACCTTGTATATACGTCGACGCGCAATTTAAAAAGGAACATACCTGTCAAATTTCATAAAAATCGATTACCGCGTTTCGCCGTAAATGCGCAACATATAAACATTTAAACATAAAGAGAAATGCCAAACCGTCGACTTAAATCTTAGACCTCACTTCGCTCGGTCAATTAACAAATATTGTAGGAAACACAGTAAATCATTCTAAATTTAATTCACAGTATACCGTATCTATTTGTAATTGATGATGTGTTTGTTTTTTGGAGTGTGAATAAACTGTTATTTTGATGAGTGATAGTAGCTTAACCTGGATTTTGATTTGGACTGTAGTATACATTCGAAAAGGGACAGTCTTGGGCATGAGCCTGTTGTGCCTTCTCATAGAACTCTAAAAAAATGTACGACTAAAAATGAATAAATTCATTCATTTATACGATAAGTACATTGTCAAAATGATAGGGAGAGGAAAGGTAACTTTGTGTTATTCCTCTCCCAAATTTATACATTTATAACATTTAAATAAATAAATATAAACTATAAATACTGTATATCATAACTCAATCTATCGTCATAAATTGTCTATGATTTTACATTCCAGAGCGAAGCTCGGTCCCCCGATGTTTTAATTTTTGTAATCTACCTTTATTAGCTCGATTAGTTTCTAAATATCGGTGACCGAGCTTTGCTCTGGATTACAAAGGCATAAAACATTTATTACGAAAGAAGAAATTATAATAACATTCATAGTTCATACAGAAATGTTTTATCTAATCACAGTAAATTGAGATTAATTCCCAGAGGAATGCAAAAATTTCCCTCACAAAGGCCCGGTTGCACAAAAGCCGGTTAAATTTCAATCCTGATTAATTTCACGTGAACCAAATCAGAGAAGACCATTTCAAAAAGATGGATCTACTGCAATCAATCAGGATTGGAAATAACCCGGCTTCTATGCAACCGGCACTAAATACCTGGTTGAATTATTACAAAAGTTCAACAGCTGAGTCATAATTTTGACACAGTCCCACACACAATCATGAACTCGCTCACTCACTTCCATCACCAACGGACGACGAAATAATTACCAGCTGTTTTTCCTAGGATGAATAATAATTATCCTTTTTATGTCCTTCAGCGAGTTTTCTCAGGGATGAGACCTAGTGCAATCGAATCTTTATATTATAAACCTACTATGTTCTGAATTTCGTGAGAATCGTTAGAGCTGTTTTCGAGATCCGGTGAAATACAAACATATAGGCTAAACATCCAAACATCTAAACATATAAACAGAAGTTGCTCGTTTAATAGTATAGGATTGCAGTATCATATTTATCTCAATCAACTCTTATATTTTTATGTTTTAGGTATCACATACAACAGTACTTTTGCTGGCTGCCTTTCTACCTTCACCTTCAACTCCTGGCGAACCTTTTTTGCTGGCGGAGCAAAAATCACTCACTTCTAATGTGGTCGCTTCAGTTATCTATGCGATCATAACCTACGCGCTCCATCTGCTGTATGTGAAAAGGTTAGTAGAAGGTGGGCCACTAAAAATGCACTATTCCAGGTAATAAATTGAAATCTTCAAAGAAACATTTTAAATATTGTTATAGAATATTCTTAACCTTCTGGCAGTCGCGCGTTGTAAAAAGTACAACAGTGTCAGTTTTTTCCTGCACAAAATTATTGAATGGGGTGGTGTCAGTGAATGAGTCACCTATGCATTTCAAAACTTTCCCCCATCACTCCACTGAGTTGCAGTATCAACCGAGCAATGGTTCAATCTTTAGGTGCCATTTAGTCGCGATAGTGCATAAGTCGTACTGTGCATAAGATAGGGAAAGACTGTAAACGAACAAATAACACAGAATTGATGGCTTTGCTTGATGTACCTTATTGGGCTATGAAATGGTAATCATCCAAATGTTCATGGGCGTAGAAATATCCAAGAAGATGGAAAATTTAATTATGCAATTAATTAATATGTTTTGACAGTAAACAGAGTATATATAACACTTGGAAAATTGGATGTTGTATAAAATACAACACGCGACTGCTCGTGTGATTGAGCAGGGCGCGACTACCGGAAGGTTTAGAATATATTAAAAATATTCTTAAGGCTCAACTCACACTTACGCGACTCAGGTCAAGAGACTCGACTCTAGTGGAGAGCATTGCAATTAGATGCAATTAGTATGTAATCATTGCAATTAGACATGTCTTCAAAAGCAACTATGTGAAGTATTATGTCTTGTCTTAACTAACTGGTGTGTGCCTACCCTAAGGCTGGTCACACACCGATTAGTCAAGACAAGACTAGTCACGTTTAGTCACAATACTTCACATAGTTGCTTATGACACTGCAACACACACTGATCAGTCATTGCAATTAGACATGACTCCATAAGCAACTATGTGAAGTATTCTGACTAAATGTGACTAGTCTTGTCTTGACTAATCGGTGTGTGACCAGCCTTAGGGTAGGCACACACCAGTTAGTTAAGACAAGACATAATTAGACATAATACTTCTCATGGTTGCTTTTGAAGACATGTCTAATTGCAATGACTAACCTGTGTGTGTTGCGTCATAAGCAACTATGTGAAGTATTGTGTCTAATTTTGTCTTGTCTTGACTAACTGGTGTGTGTCTAGCCTTAGTGCGAGTTGAGCCTTAGTCATATTTTCCGACAAATTTTAAGAACACTAAGGGAAATTTTGGTTTTATATGGAAAAATAAAGTGGTATAGTACAATAAGGTTTCTGCAAGTAAAATGTAGGGTGGTCAAACTGCACTATTCCAGGTATTAATTTGAAATCCATAAAAAATATTTTCAAGTCATAATACATTCCAACAAATCGTAAGAACACAGATTGAAATTTTGGTTGTATGTGGAAAAATTGTTATTTTTTTTAACATTACTCTAATAACTTGGCGACCATCACTCTGCACTCACTGTTCAAGGGTAACCGTCCACTGGAACCGTACTCAACCGATCCGTTCGGCCGTTGGATCGGACGAATCTGCCGGACGTTAATTCGGCCGAATATGGTCGTCCATTGGAACAGTTTACGTCAGTCTAGTTACCAATCATTGAATTAACTACTATCATGGCCACCAAAATTTTTCATAAACAATGATTATATTGATATTTGGTAAATTGAATAAACAAATATCCACTACGTTATTCAGTACAATAATTTTACATTCAGATCATATTTGTTCAGCAATCTCTGACCACAGATTCCTATGCACATAACGACAATGATATCTTTTGTCTCGCATATCCCACAATGGAACATGCTCTTGAACCAAACTTATCAACTTTTCACTGTCCATAGTTGCAACTGTATGAAACAGAACAACTTCAAAAAAAAAAAAACATAGCTTAAGTAGATATCCCATGGTATAGGGCGTTTATGTCGCAACTTTTACTGTTATCTCAAGCCGATTACTGTCGATTATTGTCGATTTTTACTGTTTTGTTGGGGTGAGAGTGTATGAACGGCACAATATTGATTGATTGATTGATTGATTGAGTACTTTATTTATGTAGATTACAATATATACTGGCTTATACACTTATATACAATAGCTTACAATACAGCAAAGTTATAGATGAATTTGCATAATATAGACTAAGAAAATAACTATTGAACTGTATATGATATGAAAAAGCAATTTGTAATATAATAACTATAGATAATAATCATATTGTTATGCATCTACATAAATTGGCGGAGCTTTGGACATATCAATGTCCATTCTTTGGGAAGAATATTAAAAATATCCTCCCCACTAACTCTCTACCAAAGAATGAGAGAATATCAGTGTCACACAGCTTCAAGGAAAAGAACTTCGTGGGCTATCGGCTTGAGATAACAGTAAAAGTTACGACATAAACTTCCTTTACCATGGGATATCTACTTACGCTATTGTTTCTCTATGGTGATGCTCACGTAAGCGCTAAATATGCAAGTATAGACACCGTGTTTAGTCGTCTGCTCTGTTCTCTATCTATGAATTGAGTTTGAGGTTAGTTGAGTTTGGAATTTTGAAATAATTTCCTGAAAAAATGTCATCTCTATAATAATCTTCAGTATAATCTTATAATACTCAGTGACATACTCAGTGACGACGTCAGGGCTAAATTCAAGCCACCCACCTGAATTTCATTATGAATATCATAAAGGAGATTTTCTCGGTCTCTATCTTAGTCTCCGAGATTGCAGTTGGGATTCCGTTTTTTGTAGTGGTGACGTTGACTCTGCAGTAGATAAGTTTTATAAAATACTTTACCATCATTTCAATGAGTTCATTCCTAAGAGGAGGGTGATTTTTTCAAATAATAAGTATCCTCCCTGGTTCACACATGATATCATATCTGATTTGAAATTGAAGAATAAGTGTTCAAGAAAGAGAAGAACTTCACCCTATCATGATAATATATTTAAAACATTACGAGCATCTCTTAAAACTAGAATTTCAGCAGCCTATGAGGCATATTTAAGTAGAATTCAAAATAGTTTGCGAAATAATGTTAAAAATTTCTGGAAGTATGTGAATTCGAAAAGAAAAACTTCTTTTGTGGAGTCGACCATGACACTTGACGGAGAGTCCTACTATGGGGCAAATATCGTCGATGGGTTTTCTAAATATTTTAAATCTGTTTATGAGGCTGATACACCTGATGCACAAGAGGGGGTTCCTGAGATGTCTGAGTGCTGCTCATTGTTGAATGGGGGTGTTGGGTCAGTCTCTTTTGATGACATCCTGTCTGCGATTAATGAGCTTAAGTCTGGCTGCTCTGAGGGTCCTGATGCGATTCCAACTTTTATTGTTAAAGGCTGTGCCGCAGTCTTGATAAAGCCATTGAAATTTATTTTTAATTTATCTTTGAGGACGGGTAAATTTCCTTCAAAATGGAAGGTGGCAAGGGTTACTCCAGTTTTCAAATCTGGAAATAGAAATGATATAAAAAATTATAGGCCAATTTCTATTTTAAATTGTTTTTCTAAAGTTTTTGAAAAAGTTATTTATTCCATAATTTATGATCAGGGTCAGAGAATTATTTCACCCCAGCAGCATGGATTTTTACCTCGTCGCTCCACTGTTTCCAATCTTATGGTTTTTAGTAATGAAGTGTCACATGTTCTAGATGATGGAGGGCGTACTGATGTTATTACACAGATTTATCAAAAGCCTTTGACACTATCAACCATAGACTTCTGATAAGAAAACTTAAAGTGTTGGGATTCTGCGATACTCTGGTTCATCTTGTTCAGAGCTACCTTCAAGCAAGAAAACAATATGTAAAAATTCAACAATATAAATCAGAATTCTTTGAGTGCACATCGGGGGTACCTCAGGGCTCTAACCTTGGGCCACTCCTTTTTATTTTATTCATCAATGATCTCCCATCTGTTATCAATAAATCAAAATGTCTTTTGTATGCAGATGATGTCAAGTTGTTCAAAGAAGTCAATGATCTGAGAGATTGTTATGATTTACAGATTGACGTTGACAATTTGTCCAAGTGGTGTGTTACAAATGAACTAAAAATAAATGTAGGAAAATGTAAATTCATGAGTTTTACTCGACAGTCTTCTCCTTTCATACATGTTTACCATATAAATGGTATACCATTAGAAAAGGTGGAATCGTTCAAGGATCTTGGAGTAGTTTTCAGTTCTGATTTTTCTTTCAATGCACATGTAGATTACATATCTAATAGAGCTAATCAGCAGATGGGATTCATCTTGAGGACATGCTCACCCTTTGAAGACATAGTGCCTTTGGTACTGTTATACAAATCAATTGTAAGAAGCCTGATGGAATATGCTAGCGAAATTTGGAATCCATATTATAATGAACAGATTCAAATACTAGAACGAATGCAGAATAAATTCTTGAGATGTATTTATTATAAAAAGCACAATGTTTTCTGCCCGTTTGATTACCCTACCAATTCTTTAAGAAGTATGTTTGAAATTAAATCACTGAAAGTCAGACGTGACGTCAAATCTCTTCTTTTCCTTTATAATCTTTTAAATAACAAAATTGATTCTCCGTATCTGCTTTCCAAAATTAATATTTATATAAATACCATTGCTCGCCGTTCGACCTTTTCTTTTCATATCTCACGCTCCAGAACGGTGAGTCATTATAACTCTCCTCTGAATAGAGCACAGAGAATTTTCAATAGTTGTTCTCAGCACTTGGATATCTTTTGGTTCTCCCCGTACAAATTCCGTAGGATGGCGTGCGATCTAGTCGATGATATTATGTGATTTGTCATTTCGTGATTTGCATTTCTTTCTTTCATTAATTTTATGTGGTAGTGATTCACAGACATTCTATTTTTCTTTCCATTGTAGGCTAAACTTGAATCAACAGACTTTATTAAGTTTTAAAGTTCAGGGTTTAATTAATTACCTTTGCAATTTCCTCATTATAAATATTGATTTATTTGTTGTGATTTATTGATAATTATTGATCAATTGAATAATTATTTTCAGGCCTATTGATTAATTTATCGTAGTTTATTGATAATTGATTAATTGAATACAGTAATTATTGATTTCAAGTTTTCTAAAATTGTTAAAATCTTATATTTAATTTCATTCTCATTCATTTGACATACTTTTGTTAGTATTTTTGATTCATTCAATTTCCATTTCTTATTATTTCACTTACATTACATTTTTTGTTTTTTAACATTTCTTCATACTTAATTCTTAAAATACATTTTTGGATTGTATAGTGTATGATTGTAATGTGTGAAGGAGGCAAAATGGGTTTTTACCTGTTGCCTCCATGAATAAAATTATTATTTATTTATTTATTTATAATCTTAATAGCCTTCTTATAATCGACTACACTTTCATCTTCTTAAATGCCTATTTCATATTCTGTGATGCTATTTTCATATCCGATAAGTATCTTTTGTATTTATTCTTT
>NW_024090501.1:0-22520 GCF_014356525.2 Nilaparvata lugens
AGAGGAGCAATCTCATATGAAATGAACTACCTAATGATTATTTCAATTTGAATGTTGATTGCAAAGATGCTTTGCAACTCTTCACCAGTAACAATGATTTATTGATGATGGCCAAAAGCAATAAGAAATATGTTTTCAAGAATAATTAATTGATTTTTCATTGAAAATTAATATTCATTATTGATTCATTACATTATTAAACTAATTTGTATTTCATTATATTTGTTAAAACTCAATTTGCATCATCCTTGATTTTTGAACTTAGTGCGTTGCCAGTATAGCCAACGTTTGGCAGATTTAGTCTGCATTGTTTTCGATATTTGTATCTTTGTAATAATTTCAATTTGTTGTCAAGTACTATTTGATTAATTTCAAATTTGTCCTTTTCCACTTGCCTTTGAATAATATTTGTGTTTTGTATCTTTATTCTTGCATTTCTCACTTGCGGAAATCGTTGTATGTAGGTTTTGCTCCACTCGGCTTGCCATGGCGCTGGTGTGCTGCTTCTTTGTTTCAACTCGATTCCAAAATGTAAAAATTGGCCAACTCTTGTTTTCAATTTTCGAATTTGAATTTATTCCAGCTGAATATTCAGTACTTTCATGTTTCATTGGCATATTTGCGATAAATATTGGCCTAATTCATTCAAACAACTTGTATGTCTTCACGGATTGTGTTTGAATCTCAAACTTCTGGTAGGTGTAACCTCACTTTCCATTTGAACACGCTTTTCTGAACTCAATTTTTAGAATTTAGTTTAAAGCTCTTTCCAATTTTACATTGTTCATCTATTTCAATCTTTTTAAAAATGTCAATTTAGCATTTTGATTCCATTGCATTTCTGCAAAAATCCAAGATCATCAAGATTGCTTGATGTTTCTACAAATCTTTATTTCATATTCTTGTTTTCAAACTCTTTGTACTCTGAACTCTGTGTAGTTCAGAGCGCTGTTGCTACAGTCAACATATTTTCTTACCGTAGGGTATTTTCTTTTCCTCTGTCCACAGTTCGGATTTTGGGAAACTCAATCAATCTCTCTACATCTCTCGAATCAATCTGCTACCGAATCTGTTCTACAATTCTGCCTACGATCGAATCTACCGATAAAGGTCTGCAGTCTCTATTGACAGTCGAAATTACATCCACTTTGGGGTTCCATATACCCTCCCACTCACTTGGTCGACTGTGCAATTTAGCATTCCACTTTGGGGTTACGTATACCCTCCCACTCCCTGGCCGGTATGGTGATGATGATTTCCATTGCCGGAGCATTTCTTACAAATGCCTACAATCTTCGACAGCTTTCGACATCCTGAAGATACTCAGGTTGAGTAATTGTATATTCATCATAAATTTGTAATATCATCCATTCTTATTCATTCATTTATCTATTTTCATTCATTCATTATCATTCATACTGCTATTGTTCATTTACTTATATAGATTTATCTTACTTATGAGCTGTGCCTACAAAGGCAATCAAAGAGTTTGTCATTTCAGGACATTGAATAATATTCAAAATTTTGAATACAAAATCATTTTATTTTTTGAATCTTGTTTCTTTACAATTTGTTTCTTACAATTTGAAAGTCTTTACAATTGGCATCACATTCAACTTATGTATTTTGAAACTTACATCACAATTAATTCAACAATAAAAATAACAATTATTCACTACTTGATTTTGCAATTATTCGCATTACCTATTGTTTTGGTAGGACGAGTTGTATTCAGGACTCAGCCTACCTGGTCCTCTATTGATTTTGCTACCAGAAAAGTTATTTTGATAGAAATCAGGCGCATATTTATCATTATTCATGTATTGTATTTTTAATATTCATACAAAATTACTTTATTTGCATGGGCTACTTATGAAAGATATTAAAAACACATTATAAAAACATAGAGTGCGCTTTATTTATTTTATCCAGGAGTACATTCAAGCTCCAAAATCAAAAAAATACTACGGTACTCAATAATCAGGCATGTGGAGCACTTGATAGAAGAAAACCATAAAATAAAATATATTGAAATGAATGCTAATATGAAGATTTTAAACGTTGGAAGCAAAAGCAGTAAATTAAATGTGAAAGAAGATTTTAATATCTAAACTACAGCAAATAAATTGAATAGTAATAAACTGATAAATATCATTGAATTCGATTCAGACAATCCCATTTTTGATAAAATTATACAACCAAGAAATAGAGCATATATGGAGGATTAATATGTATATAAATTAGTCAATACTTTTGTTATATTTCATTATTTATTACAACTTGAAAATGGCTAAAATAAGCTGAAACCAGTCGGTCGATCGTTCTTTTAAAATATTCTAAATAAAGGGTGCTTTATGTTTTTATAAATTATTCAAAATTGTATTTTGAGAAGTATAATTATCAGGCTTTGGGCAAAGGGGTGCAATTTTTTTGTATTAATTTTCATAATCTCGTGTACTCGAATTATTTTGCAATAGCCTAGAATTGATCAAATTTTTGAAGAGTAACAATATTATACATGTTTTTCAAGCCGTATAACTTACATTTTGAATTTAGAAGACCAACTCTAAAACTTTTTTGGATTGAATAAAATAAATTATATGTTGTTTTATAATACTAGCCTATACTATTCAATTCTTATGTATGAGCGTGTGCTTTGTAGCAAAAAAAATAATTTATCTACGTATTTAATGATTTATTATCATTTTCGTTATACCAGTATGTAATCAATAACTTTCCAAGCTATCATGTTCTTATTTGGATAAATCGAATAATAATAGATATTTACATACTATAATAATACATTATAATAGATTTTAATAGTAGTCAGTGCCGGTTGCACTATAGCCGGTTAAATTTCAATCGTGATTAATTCCACGAGAGCCAATCAGAGAAGCCGTCTTTCCAAAAATGCCTTCTCTAATTGGTTCTCGTGGAATTAA
The DNA here is from genome assembly GCF_014356525.2 of Nilaparvata lugens. NCBI lineage: Eukaryota > Metazoa > Arthropoda > Insecta > Hemiptera > Delphacidae > Nilaparvata > Nilaparvata lugens. The sequence continues at coordinate 2,943 of NW_024090501.1, forward strand.
TCACGGTTAAAATTTAACCGGCTGTTGTGCAACCGCAGGCCTAAGTGATATTCAAGTCAATAATGTGTATTCTTGTGAGTGAATAAGAATGCCACATTGAATTATGCGGCCTTTTTGAATATACAGGTAAAAATAACATGTACTTTATTTAAACCTATTGTACTTTATTTTTTAGGCCTGTGATTATCAATGTACTTTATTCTTCATAAAAGGTGGCAACCCTACAGGTAAGGTATAACTGAAAGGGAAGGGTGTGTGATAGGGAAGTGGAAGAAGGTATAGGTAGATAGGCATGGCTGAGGGAAGGGAAGATAGGATGTGAATTAACGATCCAGGAAACGGTTACAATAATTTAAAGATTGAGAAAAAAATCCGTTTTATCCAATTAATGATCTCTTGCTTCATTTTCTTTGTAATTTTAGCATTGTTGAGATGATGATCCGGAATTTTATTGATTAGATTTATTGAATTTATAGTACTTAGATAAATGAGTTGCCGTCTAATTGTTTCAATATTAGTATTATATATCAAATACTTATTTGAAGTAGGTCTCAAGAGTTGATGTCTATTTAATGAGTTGTTGGTGCATGGATAATTGGTTCTATTTTTATTAAATATTTAATTACATTTTCAACATATAACTGTCTAACTGTCAAACCTTGAATTCCTTGGATATAAGGTCAGTCGGGGGAAAATCTGGGTTTTTTGAAATAGATTTAATTATTAATTTCTGCATCATGAACAGTTCTTCTGAATGGGAATTATAACACTGTCCCCATACTGCTATTCCTTATTGCAGTATCGACTGTACTATAGCAAAATAAAGCATTTTAAGATGAATTGGATACAGAATTTTTCTAGCTGCATAAAATTTGTAAGAGAAGTATCTCATCCTTCTGCAAATTGATTTAATATGGATATCCCATTTCAGGTTCTCATCTACATATATACCTAGATATTTACAATTTTTCAAGGGTGGACCCTTAGCATTCACTTTTGCTTGTTAGAAATATTGCTGTCATGGAAACCTTTAACTTTATGAATGTCGTGTTTCAAAAAATCATAAGAAATACATTGCATAACTTTTATAATGCTTGAAAATATCTATTATTTGGTCAAAGATATATGTTAGGAACTTTACTAATGATAGGACAAGTGCAGGAGTTGGGGTCAAGGTAGCAATTTGAATGGTGTTTCAAGTTTAATTATATGTCTGGCTGTCCTAATTTATTGAAAGAAAAGATAATATAGCTGGTTTTTTGTATATTTAAGCTCAAAGTATTTTTATCTAGCCAGTTTTTTATTCTCAAGCAGTTTTGCTTTGCAATTTCATGAACCTCAGTTCACGTTCTTCCTGAGAAAATAGCTGCTGTATAATCAGCAAAGGATATTATAGTTGAGTTTTAAATAATTAAATTTTTGATATCTATTAACAAATGAATGTATCAACTATTCTTTATACCAAATCTGGGTAGACCCTGAAAGATTACTAGCAAACGATGCAGTGTTTGCACACAGTGTATATTGACAAACATTGTAAAATCAATATTAGGCCATATAATACGACATAGCCTGATTAATTTGCCTGATTAATTACTTGACACTGGGGTGTTTCGATGGTTAAACTGTACGGGAACAGTCGAGCCAAAACTTGCATTGGATAAGACATCGGTTTCCTTTTACATAAACGATGGGTATACCAATTTATCATAATGTAGTTAATTCTAATATAAAAGAGGGGATAATTTTATAACGAATTGAAAGAATTTGATGGAGTGAACTATGTAATGGGCAACGTTCCATGTATCTTATACATAGTTCGAACATGACAAGCCAACGGTATTTTCCATAAAATTTAACAATAATAATAAAGAAACACCATACCAAAAATCCAGACTTGAAATTTTTTAATGAATGAAAAATCTTAAAATGTGCTCTGGAGTCCATGCTGAGAGGCATTAATACAATTACGAATTACAGAAAAATTACCAACAGAAACAAGAACTCATAGCGTACTTTGCTTTCACTGAGTTTGCATTTACTACAAATTAATACAAGTTCCATGAAGTGGACAGAAATTAAACTTTGAATTAAATTCATCAAATGACATTCTTACCCAGCATATTTCAAGAGACAAGACTAGAGAGAGAAGGAAAACGGATATCAAACTCAATTTGTTTCACTTTGTTAACTGAACCAAATAAAACACATATTTTACATTTAAACAAATTTAGGTTAGTTCTAAGTCATTGCTGTACCGTATATATTTTAAGATTTGTCAATAAATTTATATCTCTCAAATGTATTTTATTAATCTGTTAAATCAAGATGAATCCTTTCTATATATCCTATTATATTAAGCAAGCAATTTCTGTATTTATATATCTGGTGTTATTTATTATGTTTTACGGATCTCGAAAACGGCTCTAACGATTTTCACAAAATTTGGAATATAGTAAGTAGGTTTATGATATGAAGATTCGATCGCACTAGATCTCATTCTTTGGAAAACTTGCTGAACGACATTGAAAGGATAATTCATCCTTGGAAAACAGATGATAATTTCGTCGTCTCTCGATAACAGAAGATGCGTGCGCCTGTGTGGGAGATATAAGCTGTGTAATCATTCAATCAGCTTACCGATCTCACGAGAAATGAATTATTCAGAAATTTCATCAAAATGATCTGATTTGTTGACATGACATGGTTTATCACTCTAAATTAGAGTACCTATATCATAATATTCAAAGTTAATCATTATTTCACAGTTTTAAGTGATTAGTGAGTATTATTTTGTTATTCAATTTGGTTTGTAAACAATCTAAATTAGAACTTTTCTGTTTATGAATATTTTGACTGAAAATTTGACCTGAATTCAAGTGTATGAAACATAACCTACTTTTTGGACCATTTATAGTGTATAAATCAAAATTCGAAAAAGAAATAGTTTTGGGCTGTGCCTGTTTGTCCTTCACCAATCATTTTAAAGAATTGTATTCTGTTATCAATGAATAAATAAAGAGCGGAGCTCGGTGCCCCAATATTTGAACATTATATTGACAAGGATGAATAATAATACATACTGGATCATGTAGCCTACATAGCCTATGAGTAGATGATATACTTAGAACCTAGTGAGTAGTAGCTATGTAGGCTACTACAAAATGTGGTTGAAAAGGAGAAGTGGCAACAATGTGCTTCTATAAATTCCACTGCCTTCATAACGTGTATCAAACTGTAGTGTCTGAAAATTTCTCGTTCGAAAGGCTTCATAGTGTTGGCAAAGATACACCAGAATATTCATTCTCAGCTATGAAAATGTAATATCAAATAATAAAAATATATATTTTCCTCATATATATATATTTGTAGGATATGAGATTCCAGCGATGGTAATTCTGTTTTGACGTAAGATATAATATCATCATAATTATAAAAGTAGTCATGTGATTAATTCAAAAAGCAACATAGTAAATTAACCCTTCTACTACCAACGTTTTTCACATACGGTACACGAAATAACAATTGGGGTAGCTGGGTTACCTCAACAAGATTTCAATTATTTTATATGATTATTTTTTTCTGTTAATTCATCGATCAAATGCATTACCAAATCTATTAATATAATTAAAAATAATTTCTTTTGTTGAAAAATATGTTTTCAATCAAAAACTGACAGGACAAGAAAATAGAGCATTCTATCATATTGTTGTAGGGGAAATATTGTCAAATAATTAAATTATGATTATAGAGAAGCAAATTTTTTTAATTTAGATTCCAAGTAATCATCATGAATCAGGTTTGGCAAAAAAAAATTGAACATTAAATTGATATCTGATGTATTCCGATGATGCATGAAATATACCAAAAATTTTCATGACATGGAATACCGAGTGGGGTATAGAGTTACCCCCATGATAAATCTGCTAATAATTTTAAAAATAAAAGGGATGAAATGATTTTATGAGATAAAATAACTAGAGTGATATGTTTTTAACAAGTACTCAACGTTTCAATGAAATACATCAACATTATCTACAAAAAAATGGACAAAATGTGGGTTGGGGTAGTCCAATTACCCCGCTTGGTAGTCAAAGGATTAAATAAATAAACAAGTTAGTTTAAGGAGAAAAGCTCAACGAATATATTAAGAAAATGTAAAATGTGGATGTATGGAATTAATAAAAGTTTTATTGATTCGTATCAGGTTATTGATTTAAAGAATAATATCCTACATATTAATCCCTGGTTATAATAAATCCTATATGGAACTGATCATCGACAAGAATCAAAAATCAATATCATACTTGCATAATACTTCACTCATATATAACCAGATTTGAATCACAATTAAACAATCTATTTTAGAAGATGGTGGAAAATGAGAAGTGACAACATTGCTCACCTTTATGGGATCAACAGATAAAAAAACATGGATATCAATATTTATTTTTTACTAAACTGAATTTTTTTAGTACCGTATGTTGGGAGTTTCATCATTTTTTAAAATGTGACAAATGAGAATTGATAATTCTATATTATCATCTCCATGACCTGCATTCAGTGCCTCTCATAAGATTATAAAGCTGCGTTTAAACCAAGCTATTAACAAAATTGTAAATAACTTAATCCTTATAGATTCTATTAGATTGAATGGAACTTGACAAAAACATATTATGTTCATCATCATTTTTTTAAAATGTGACAAATGAGAATTGATAAATCTATATTATCATCTCCATGACCTGCATTCAGTGCCTCTTATAATATTATAAAGCTGCGTTTAAACCAAAGCTATTAACAAAATTGTTAATAACTTAATCCTTATAGATACTATTGGATTGAATGGAACTGAACAAAAACAAGTTTTTGACAAGAACTTGTCAAAAACATATGTTCATCATGTGTATGATAAGTTATGTTCAATCTAATAGAATCTATGAGGATTAAGTTATTGGCATTATGTTAATAACGTTGGTGTAAACGCAGCTTTAGAGTAAGTTGTCAAATAATACCTGAGCTTTCATGTCTTATATGAGTTTGAGCTACAGCATAATATGAGAGTGAAAGAACACTTAAGCTGGGTTTACACCTAAGTTATAAACAAAATGTTGATAACTTGATCCTTATAGATTCTATTAGATTGATCGAAACTTGACAAACACATATGTTCATCATGTGTATTATAAGATATGTTCAATCTGATAGAATCTATAAGGATCAAGTTATTAACTTTGATGTAAACGCAGCTTTAGTCTATCACCGTCATCCAACGGAGGTGATAGAAGCTATAAAAGCGCTGAAAAATAACCCTTGTCCGGGTCCCGATAATTTTAATAATAGAACTCTAAAGCAGATAGCACATCTAATAGATGAACCCCTCTCTTACATTGTAAATAAATGTTTTGAGACCACTGTATTCCCTGATTAAACTAAAATAGCAAAAATTGAGCCGATTCTTGATAAAGGTGATAAAAATAATCCAGATAACTAGGCCTGTAGACCAATAAGCTTAATTAGCAACCTTGTCAAAATATTGGAAAAAATATTTGAGAAACGAGTAATGAAGTTTATACAAAATAATTACATTATTAATAGAAATCAATATGGTTTCCAACCTAACAAATATACTGAGGATGCGCTATAGTATATTTTGTGAACAATGTAACAGATATGCTGAATTCCAAGAAAAAATTACTTGCAGCCTGCATGGATTCATCCAAGGCATTCGATAACATATCACATGATAAAATTTGCAACAAACTTGAGAAGTATATGATTATAAATATAAAGAGAAATAAAAATCTCAGTGTACCCTTTTGAATTATTTTATAAGATGTTTCAACCCTGATGCCATTTTCAAATAAATTTGAATTTTGAAAAATTATAACATGAATAAAACGTTTTTTTCTACATTTCTTGTCCCACATTTTGTCATTTCTTTATCATGAAGATTTCCATAAATTCACATGAAAATAACGTTTTTTTGAATAAATTTTTACAATATTTTATTATGAAAAGATGGAGAAGGATTACCTCTATAATTCTGAATAGATAGCCTTTTCAATTCTCCATTTTTACATTAAAAACCCGTAAATCTTATAAAACTCTTGAATAACCACAATATAATGTGAAGTAAATTCTCATCCCTAACTTTACAATAATTTTACACAAAACTGAATGAAAATTAAATTCATTTTTAAAAAATTTCAAATTTATTTGAAAATGGCATCAATGTTGAAACATGTTGTTATGAAATAATTCAAAAACGGTACTGAGATTTTTATTTCTCTTTATATTTATATTACAAGTAGCCCTATACAGAAAAAAGATAAAGTTCCTATATGGTTTTAGAGGTTATTCATCAAAATTCATAAGAAGTTACTTCGAAGGTAGATCCCAAATTTTTAAAATAAATAACAATAATAAAAGTATGGAGAAACTGTCATTTTACAGCCTGTCCCAGGCAGGCAAAGTACAGTTCACTTTCACCAATATTTTTTACATACTTGATGTAAATGATTTGTTAAATATCAAGCTAAAATATGGGAGAATTTCATCTTTTTTTGATGATTCAGTTTTTATATTTTCAGAAAATAATTGGAATGGTATTTCCATTGTTGCAGAGCTTGAATATTGTAAAGAATTGGATGGACTCTAATGCTTTGATTTTAAATGTAGAAAAAACCAATTACCGTACATAGATTTTTCAGCAAATAGAGTGGGTAAACCTGAAAACCAATATAAGTTAAAAATCCATTCAAATTGTTCTTTAATCAACCAACCAAACATTATTGATAGATGCTCCTGTCCTGTTATTAATAAGAAATCAAATCTCAAATATCTTGGTTTATGGTCGATAAGTGTCTCAAATGAGAAACCCATGTAAACTTCCTATGTAAGAGACTGAAATACCTATCATATGAATTTTATAAATTGAAAAATGTGCTATCTTTCTCAAAATGCAAACAGGTATATACGACACTAGTGGAGTCCCTAAAGCAATATGGTTTAGTAGTTTGGGGTGGGACCTTTCTCTAATACAAAAATTTATCATAAAGACAATTTTGAAGAAACCTGGAACGTATGATAATAAGATTTTGTTCAGTGAATTTGATGTTAAAACTATACGACAGTTATATCTTAGTTGCATAACAAATTACAGTTTTAAATACGAGCATAATTTCCCTCCAACCGATGACATAAATTTTAATCCTAGACCTAATACAATAAAGATATATGAAATATATAATACCAACTCCACTCTTCCTGGAGGGCAACTCTACTTCATTATAGCAATAAATTCATAAATATATACTAGAAACTGAATTTCACATTTAATTTACAAAGTAATAAACACAGAGAGAGAGCCATAGAGGCATGGCTGAACTTGAATTATTTCCAATCGTTGACTTTTATATAATAATCGATTCCGTATTATAAATAACATGTTTGAACACTAAATACGCTGAATTAAAATTTATATATCACTCTGATTAGGCTGTTTCAGGACTCACACTGGCGCACAAGGAATCTTCCTTCTGCCGGTGATTCTGCCTCACCTACTGAACTTATGCATTTGAGCATAAATTTAATCTTCTTTTGATAATTACGGTATTATTTATAATATAATGAATGAGGATATCATTTCATTATTATTCCCAATTAAATAAATCAACATTCCCTTAATTTTTATGTATGTGTTTCAGTTGAGTGCAATAGCATATTCTAATTTATTTTTTGTATTTTGTTCTTCGGAAAATAAAATTATTCATTCATTTTAAACTGAGCTCCAGTCATAATGTATAAGCAAGTTCTTCAATTTATCGTGATTTTCCTATAATATTATATAGTTTGTTGATTTGGAATTACTCCCTCTCTCTCTCCTACCCGGTCGTGTGTCTATGGGGAGGATATTATTTTATCTCCTTCTTAGAGAATCACAATTATTTGTTGAACACAGCCGATTATGAAGTTTCATGAAACAGCACAGCTCGGTGATCAGTATGTGGTTCTATTACTGCACCTGATGAACCGCTCTCTTATTTAAGACTGACTAAAAAAATATGGTCCAAAAAATATGAAACATCATTCAGCATGCGAGTAATCATGTCTATAAGACACGCATACCCATGCTATACAACATTGACAGATACTCCAAAGTTTTGATGTCATCTGAATTGTTAATATTTATACTAATATCACACATTATAAAACAATTTGCAGCCTAAGTACACTCTAAGAATTCACCAAGACTATCAAGTACATTTTGTATTTGGATACCATGCTATCAATAATACAAAGAACTCTAAAACAATAATTTCATTTCATTTATTCATAGACAATGGATACAATGCAGGTAAAAACAACAGGCATTCGCCCAAAACTGCTTCAAACCTCAATTTGGGATACACAGTCTAGAGGTTATGTAAATGATAACTTTATTCACACACTATTTTCCAAAAAAATTATGTACTACAATCATTTTGAATTCATCAGATTAATAATTTCAAAATACGAATCCAAACAAAATAATTGGAAACTTTAAACTTGATCAATCCAGAATCGGCACCCAGCCGATTGATGTGGTTCCAGAGCAATCTATGCCCGCTTGATTTGAATTAGAATAGAATAGAATAGAATAGAATAGAATATATTTCTAGATCCATAGGCATATTGATGCATAAGATCACGTCAAAAATTGAGATGTTTTATTGTTTTTTAAAATTTAGAATTCATTTCTATGTTTGGTTCCGACATCTGCAGAAACTCATCGACCTCATAAAAAGGATTACTGCATAGCCACCCATACATTACACATTTGAACTCTCTGAGGCTTAAGTTCTGACCTTGAGGGGTAATTTATTGAAGAGTCGTATACTCATAATCAAATGACTGGATCTCAGTTTTTCAAGTCGAACAAAGGGAACGTCAATGTCATGTCTACGTCTGGTATTGAGTCCATGTATGTTGATTCTGTGCTGATGTTTATGCTTCCCTTTATACGCGTGAACTAGGCTATTGTAGATGTAGAGATTACAACTGTCAGAATTCTAAGCTCAAGAAAAAGTGGCTTACAGTGGGCAAATATTATTAAATACTATTATTAAATAATATTATTAAATACTATAATAATATCAGAAGCTCTATAGTGAAATAAGCACCAGCATGACAGAATGACATCTATCATACCCTCCAATATTTGTTTTTCACTGTAATGCTTTGTCTAAGTAAATTTGAATTCTGATAAAATAAATAATTACATTTCGACCATAAATTTAATTTGACATTCATTTTAAGTTTTGGAAATCATTTATGACCACTTTGACAAGTTGTGTGGTCATTGTTAGTAATGTATTCAATTGTAATTACTAAATCCTATTATATTAAGCGAGCAATTTCTGTATATATTTATATGGTTATGTGGCTATCTTGTTATGTGGTTATTTGGGTAGCCTATATGTTCAACGGATCTCGAGAACGGCTCTAACGATTTTCACGAAATTTGGAACATAGTAGGTTTATGATATACAAATTTGATTGCACTAGGTCTCATCCCTGGGAAAACTCGCTGAAGGACGTGAAAAGGATAATTCATCCTTGGAAAACAGATGATAATTTCGTCTTCTGCGTCAATAACAGAAGATGCATGTGCCTGTGTGGGAGATCAGCTGTGTAATAAAATAGCTTACCGTATCTTTGAGAAATCTTTAAATTTCAATCATTGACAAAATAGTCTGATATGTTGACATGAGATGGTATATATCATAATATTCAAAGTTAATCATTATTATTTGACAGTTCTAAGTTATTAGTGAGTGTTATTTTGCTATTTAATTTGTTATGTGAACAATATAAATTAGAACATTTATGTTTTCAAATATTTGGACTGAAAATTTGACCTGAATCCAAGTGTATGGAACATAAACTACTTTTTGGAATATTTATAGTTTATAAATCAAAATTCGGGGAAGAAACAGTTTTGGGCTGTGCCTGTTAGTCCTTCCCCAATCATTTCAAAGAATGTTTATCAATAAATAAATAACGAGCGAAGCTCGGTGCCCCAATAGTATTATTGTTAAGAAGTATAGATTATTTTTTTGGAGTTCAGTTCATCACTCTACAGACATTTTAGCGCACGACGTCTGAAGCATTCTGTAAACTTTAATCCCTATTTCCAACAAGCCAAGATATCCAGCAAGAGGTGAAAAATCAAATATAACAACACAACATACATAAGTGGATCTCCGTACAGCAAAATGATGTACAAACATACAATAATTAATAAAAAACAAAGCAGCATGAAAAAAATACACAAACTGGTAATATTGTACCTGCATCATTATCAGAGTTAGAATTTTTATTTACTATTTTACAAAGGCGACTTTCTATAAGTATTTAATGTCTAGGTAATGATGTTGGGATAAATGATAATAAAATGGAAGTAGAGTTATGAATGAATAAAAATTATAGGCTATGCTATCCACTTGAATTGATTTGAGTCCATTTTTCAGTCCAGAAAGAAATAAACTAGAAATTTTGATTTGATTAAAAACCGAATATAATAGAATGATTACATTCAATAAACTCTCAGAACTTGAGAATATTGAGTTATTAAGAAAAATTTTGAATAAAAAAAAATACACCAACTAATTCACATAATAAGAATGAGTAGTCCATGTTTCTGAAAAAAAAACAATAACATCCGGTTTTCTTTTCCAGCAATTCAGGTAGGTTTCAAAAAAAATCAAAGTGACAGTCTATTCTACGAATATTTTGGTGTTTGATTATTTAGTTATTCTATGAAAAATACATATCAATTAATAATTATTGATTATTGTTATCGATATGATTCAAGGAATGAGAAGTATGTTGTACCATTCACTTCAAATAATTCAGCTAGAAATCAATATTTTACCACGAACTTTCAATTATTTACTCAATAATTGTTCTGGGTTTGTTAATATGCGCCTCCTGAAAAGAAATTTAAAAATTTAGTTGAATCTTTACACTTTAGATGTAGCATAATAAGATAAGATATCAATTTATTGAACACAGTTACTGTAATCATACATGTAATACAATAAACAGTTGAGCATCGTCATTGAGATTAATATGAAATAAGTTACTGAAAAAAAAACAATACAACAATGAAATATGAAAATTGGAGAAAACTACACCGATACAATCGATACAATGCGCTTATAGGCTACTTGTATTTAAACAATAATTTGTAAGTGCTAATATACAACTTGTAAGCCAATATCTACTAGCTATCATAAAAATCTATAACTCTATAGTAGGCCTTTGCAGCAAGAAAGCTGTATAAACTACTTTTGAAGATGCTTATTGACTTGGATTTCATCTCTGCAGGCAATTTGTTGTATAATTTAGAAAAGAGCATAATATACCATTTTTGACACTGATAATGGCACACGTTTCACGATATTTCTCATAACAAATAAATCCTTACTCATCCTAGTAACTAGTGCATCCACATTTTAATGAAAATCATCACTAATTTACTGTATTGTTGTAAGCCATTTCGTTATATTTTTTGTATGTAAGTTCAGGTTGACTATACACATCATAACACTTATGAGATTTTTGAGAGATGAGCCAGCAATTGATATCATGATAATATCAAATGGTGACTGAATTCTTGTAAAAATAACGTTCACTGATATTTATAATTGAATTTACATGTTTTGTATATGGTGTACCTACCTTGTCAAGGAGCATTTTTAAGGTTCGCTTAATGTAGAGAGGTACAGTAGCTTATTTATTCAATAAACTTTCTACTTTCCTTGCCCTATTACCATAGGTAAGGAAAGTATTGCTTTCCAAAAAAATTAAGGTACCCCAATTTTTAAATTTCTATACGTTTCAGGGTCCCCTGAGTCCAAAAAGTGGTTTTTGGGTATTGGTCTGTATGTGTGTGTGTATGAGTGTATGTGCGTCTGTGTACACGATATCTCATCTCCCAATTAACAGAAAGACTTGGAATTTGAAACTTAAGGTCCTTACAATATAAGGATCCGACACGAACAATTCCGATCAAATGCAATTCAAGATGGCGGCTGAAATGGCAAAAATGTTGTCAAAAACAAGGTTTTTCGCGATTTTCTCTAACGATTTTGATCAAATTTATACCTATAGAATAGTTATTCAACTGCTCTATCAACTGCCATATATATGTAAAAATTTCAGGAGCTCCGCCCCATCTATGCAAAGTTTGATTTTAGTCTCCAAATTATCAGGCTTCAGATTTAATTTAAACAAGAAACTTCAAGTGAAAAAGATTGACCATGAAAATCTCTACAATTAATTTCCAGTAACATTTTCACCTAGAATTGAAAATAAGCTTAAAATTCGAGAAAATGTGATTATTCAATTGCAATCTGTTGATTCTATTGAATGATTCACTATGAAGAGATAGCAGACATCGTGTGTCTCCAGCGTTATTGTCCTGCCACCATCTGGCTCAGATCTTTGAATAGTAGACTTGAGATGTGCATGAACACTAGCGTCAGGTGATCAGTTTTCATAACGGCAAGGAAAGTTGTGTGAGTGCGCCACACCAGATTTTTTCTAATTTTTATAACTGGTTATTATCATATCTGGTTATTTATGTTCAACGGATCTCGAAACGGCTCTAACGATTTTCACGAAATTTGGAACATAGTAAGTTTATGATATAAAAGTTCAATTGCACTATGTCTCATCCCTGGGAAAACTCGCTGAAGGACATTAGAAAGATAATTCATCCTTGGAAGAACAGATGTCTGTATAAGTTCGTTGTCTGTCGATAACAGAAGATGCGCGTGTGCATGTGTGGGAGATCAGCTGTGTAAATCATTCAATCAGCTTACCGTATCTCGCGAGAAATAGTATCTGGAAATTTTATCAAATTAATCGATTTGTTGACATAACATGTTTTATCATTTCAAATTAGAGTATATCATAATATTCAAAGTTAATCATTATTTTACAATTTTAAGTGATTAGTGAGTGTTATTTTGTTATTCAATTTGGTTTGTAAACAATCTCGTTTGTAAATTAGAATTTTCCTATTTTTATTAAATATTTTGACTCAAAACTTGACCTAAATTCAAGTGTATGAAACATAGCCCACTTTTGGACCATTTATAGTGTATAAATCAAAATTCGGGGAAGAAACAGTTGTGGGCTGTGTCTGTTTGTCCTTCCCCAATCATTTTGAAGAATTGTGTTCTACTGTTAATCAATAAATAAATAACGAACGAAGCTCAGTGCCCCGATATTTTATCATATAGATGGAACATGTTGTGGACAAAATTTAAAATGATTCTTATAGATTATATTTCTATTCATATTCAAGAGTAGCAATGAAGAAAAAAGACAATTTGATGGCGAATCAGCCTAACATAATTCCATCTGACATCATATATACATAATAAATAACATTTGAGACGTTTCAGGAGTGACATGTCATTGATAATACAATCAATTAAGACAAATACTCATGTAAAAAAAATTCTTATTATAAATGAAAATAATGAATGAATGAATTTCTTTATTAACCGAAAACAAATACAAGAAAGCTGTGAAAAATAAATATATATGCTACTGCACTTAACTAAAATACATACATGAAAATTAGGGAACTATCAATAATCCTTTCCTTTCCTTTCCTTTTCCTTTTTCCTTTGTCCTGGTACCCCCAGAAGAAGGGAGTTTATAGCACAAAAATAGAACACGAATAATGATAAGAATGAACCGAATCATTTTGAAATAGATAACAAATTATCAATCCTCCATTACAATGATATAAAGATAAACACCAGACGAATTTGCTTCTCCAAAACATTCATTCTATAGAAGGTTGCCTGAAGGAGTCAAGCTTTACATTATACTTTTTCTTGAAAAATGGAAAAAATGTAAATAAAATTAAAATTTTCATAAAATGAATTATCATATATGATATCATAGCATATATTAAAAATTCATATTATTTTCACGTTGCAATGTAATATATTAGGCCTATATAAGAGTGTACAAAAGTTAGAAGTTCAGCTGCTGTATAAAATTTGATTGTAGGTTCAATATAATAAAAATAAAAATAATAATAATAAAATTTTGTCTCTACTGACAAAAGTAACACTTGAGTGCCAGTAGTGAGTTCAATGAACAATAATTAAAAAATATTATGTACATGTACAAGAACAAAAGAGTACAAGTTGAAAAAGTTAAGTTGCTGTTAAACAATGAACAGAACAGAATGAAAATAATATAAAAATAGAAAGAACATTGACAACAAAAAAAGTAATCAAGTAATAATGAAATAGATGTTTGCTCTCACCCATTTATCAATTTCATTTTTCAGTTTTTTTTAAAGGACTGGTAATAAAATGGATTGTGTAATATTACATTTTTTCTCGATTGGAATCGAATCTTCAATTCAAGATCTATAAAACTTTATAGTAAATATCAGAGTAATCGATATACGGACAACTTTTTGACTGAGAATTCATCATAAATAATTGTGTTGCTTGTTCCATGGTATCACCGAAAAAACAACTCTGTAAACAGAGTTAACAGAATTAACAGATCATATAGAGGATATATAAAATTAAAATAACAGTTTCGAAATAAAGTTTTATTGAGAACAAATGTAAAATGTAAATTCTAAATTTGTAATTTATAATTTTTTGGTGACGCGTCCATGATGTTGACACTGATTTTGAGATGTGGTTTTTGTTCTGACTTGTAGCTTGTCTTCTTCTCTAGAAAATGATGGCTGGCTATTGAAGGTGTTTTGTGCTCTCTGAATATTTTTCTATTTAATTGAAATTTTAATGTTTTAAATTGAGTTTTGAACAGTTTATAGTGTTCTAATTTTTGTCTATAATTATTTCTTGTGTTTACAAGCCTATAGCCATTGTTTTTTCAACTACATAAGTGGATAAGTATTTAGCTCGTAATGATTTTGATGCTTAAGTGTGTAAGGATTGTTCTATGTGGATTTGTGTTATATATTGCCAAAATTCTTCTGAAGATTATAAGTTGATTTGCTCGGAAACTGGACTTCTCATTCATAGGCAAGAGATCCATTCATAGTTTATCAAGAATCTATTACGTTGGAGCCGATAACTTTCCTCAGGTTAATAGATGGAAAATGCTATCCAACCGATTTAGGAAAATGGTAGCATGACAAAGGGTACGCCCTGGTGTGGACTCAAACTACAAAATATATCCTGGTTATAAAAAATTATGGTAGGATGTACAGCTATTTAGATGGAAAATAATAGGTTGATTGTGAATTTTGGTGCGCACAAAGAGAAATTAATAAATTGGTGTTTTTTCGACAGATTGCTAATCTATTTCTGAGATACCATTGTTGAAGAAATTACAGTCATGGTTTACTCTATTGTACAGTTCCTCCCATGATTTCCCTGAACTAACTAATACCGTGTCATCTGCATAACAAAATATTTTTCCATTTAATTGGCATCACATAGGTCGTTTACAAAAATTATAAAGAGAATAGCTGAAGAGGATCCCTGTGGAAGTCCTGAAGTTACTGTTGAAAAAGAACTACAGATTATTAATTTTTGTACATTGAACCCTATCATTTAAAAAAGATTTAAACCATTGTGGGGCCACGCCCCTTACCCTGTAGATTCTAACTTATTTAATAGAAGACCATGCTCGACCGTATCAAAAGCTTTTTTTACATCTAAAAATAAAGCATTACATTCAACCATCGTTTACATTCTTATATAAATCTCATAAAGTCGACTAGTGCACACTCAGTATCAAAACCTTCACGGAAGCCGTATGGTTTTTACTAAAAAATTCATATCTATTCAGGAATTTCAATAATCTTGTTTTCATCAGTTTCTCTAATATTTTAGAAAAGATAGAGAGCAGCGCTATGGGTCTATAATTATTCAATAGTAATTTATCTCCACCTTTGAAAACTGGTACCACCACTGCTCTTTTCAAGACTTGTGGGAATACTCCTTGCGACAGACTAGCATTACACAGGTAACATAAAATAGGCAGTATAATAGGAATAATGTTTCAAAATACGCTTGTGAGTGAGTCTATCCTGTCGATCTTTTTGAGGGCATTGATCTAATCAGTTGGAGAATTTCTTCTCCGTAGCAGGGTGTAAGAAGATAGAATTTTCAGAGATTTGTATTCAAAAACCCTATTGTAATCTTCTGGTGAGAATTGATGATTCGGGTTCATATTCCTAAGTAGGTCATCCCTGACATTATTGGGAACACTTATAAACTATCCATTAAACTCTTGGCAATAGTCGGTGAATCAGTTACAACAGTAGTGTTATTCATTGTATAGATACTTTCAAAAGTTTTATTTCTTTCTTTTTCTACTGTATTTGTCTTTGGGCCACTCTGTATCTAGCACAAGGAATTTTGCATGAAGAAATTGGCTCTGGACTTCTCTTATGTACCCAAATAATATATTAAAAAATCAGAACTAGCATACAATATAAATTGCAAGCACATCCCCTTTTATTATTGTTATTCGAGTTATGTGTCGAATGAACATTTGTATGAGTTAGTTTGTTGTCCATATTATATATGAGTCAATTATGATTTCAACAATATTGTGTCCATAATTCTATTATTGTTGAGTGATTTTCAAATACTGAGTGAGTGAATTTGATTATGTTTTTTATAGTAGAATAGTTTCTACAGTAAAAATCTCCTTCAAAAGTATACTTCATTTGTTCTGCAAAAGCATATAATCAGGGCAGCCCTTGGAAGACCTAGATTGTATCCCAGCAGGAATTTGCTTATTGAGTTTGGAGTACCAACAATACGGCAGTGTTTGTCAAGAGCATAATCTCCATATCAATAAAAATAGAGAAAGCCTTACGTTTAATGCGAACCCACACAATTTACGCCCAACAGTGAACAACTTAGGAAAGAGTGGGGTACAGTGGGACAGTTTTTGGTCTTAATTTTTTTTTGTATAAAAATATCAGTTTAATGGAACTAAAAATATACTATACATGTAGAGTGGAAAAAATATACATGTAGTGTAAAGGTCCAACTTTCATAATTATATTCTCATTTTATTAGTATAACTATGCAAATGTGAAAAAAAATTGTAAACTCTTACAATGTGTTCCACTGTGTCCCTTAATGGGGCACATTGGAACAGCCTTTGGGGACACTGGGACACTAAAATAAAAAATCCGTTTATAATGAAAAGACGAATTCATTTGACACTCTTCATATCTGTTACCTTAGGAGGGATGAAAATCTAGGCAAGTCAACATTAAATGACATTATTTGTTGCATTGTTCTTGCTCTGCTACCATGTAATGTAGGAAGAGGAAAACATCACCATATTGGTGTAGGCATCAGCGTAGATATTGGTGTAGATATTCAATTGATGAGTCACACTAGTTCGAAAATCACCCAAATGTTCTTAACACTCTTCATGGCGTTCACTTGTTGCCGATTTCGAGGTTCACGTGATAATTATTTCAATGTTAATGTCCATGCTGTACTGTTATCTTAAAATGCTTATAAACTAAAAGGAAAATTTTGATTAGGCTACCAATACAATCTAATACACATGGGAATTATTTCTAAGTATATAATCAATATAAAAAGAAATTGTTAACATCTTATTATACAGTCAGCAATACATATATTGTGAAATTTGGAGACATCAATTACAAAATTTTAATAGAAAAAAATAATTCATTTCCATTTATTCATTGTTCAAATATTTTATGAAAAGCAAATTATTCATATTATTAATCATCGTTTGTTGGATACTATAGTTTATTCGACTTTTCAATGTTCTAAACACAAACTACATTTCTTGACAAACTTTACTATCAATCATTAAACAAGAAATCATTCAAAATCAATAATATTTTGCTTCAAAGGCAATCAATATACATAAGTAATCATCTGCATCTATGGCAATCAACATTATTAATATATTTTTTGCATCTATGGCAATCAACATGAGTAATCAACACAAAAAAATTATCTCATTACTGCCTCTCTAAGTCATAACCTTCTGGTCATTTCTTCTTTAGGCAATAATGGTATTCCTCTCAAAAAACAATCACATACCAGCAAATTCTAATCAACAACCCCACTAAAATTCTACATACACTCCAGCATCCATTCAAACGATAATCAATCATATCAAAAATTTATAGAACAAACAGTTTTTTTTTAATTTAGAAAAAGACATCAATTACAAAACTTTAGCGAAATTTTAACCTTTAACTCATTTCAATTAATAATATGACAAGATCTTTTTTATTTATGAAAAATTATTATTCAAGTTAACTTTCATTTATATTGACATCTCATATATATGGTGACACAATTCATTAATACTTTCAATTTTGAAGTTTTATTATTATAACAAAAGATTTATACATAAGATTAGATTTCAGCATGTTCTAAATTGAACCATTTATTTTTTAAAATAATTTCAGATTTGAAGACTGTATAATAAGTACAAACCATTTCAAGATTACAATACGAAGACAATCAAGATGGATAATGGGTAAATAAGTTCCCTAAAAAATACAAACAAGAGAAAAAGAAAAAAATGGGTATAAGTTCCCTAAAACAATATACACAAAATTGATATACTTAACATAAGTGATACATGATGAGAAAATATCACAAGCAAACAATTATTACACTACAATAGATAGATTTTAGAAAGTAAAGTTTTATCAACAATTTAAAGATTAGGAAAATAAGCTACTATTTTAACTTCCAAAATTATTTCAGAAAAAATACAAATTTAAATGACTATGGACAAGATGGTTAAGATATGCATCATAGAAGAATTTTACTGAACATTACACAAAGACAGGAAAAAGAATCGAAATTTGAAAAGATTAAGGGCCAGAAAAATAGGCTACAGAGGAAAGAAAAAGACACAATTATGGACTCTTACCATACACTGCTTAGCGATTATGCTATTCTGAATCCCGGCATAACACAGGATCCTAATCATTGTGTGCTTTCTGATGGTATTTCTTCATCATATATTGATTGACTCTCATAGTTTTTACCTGTACTTATCTCTCAAGTTTGAAACACCCTTATTGAGATCATCTCTTACTATGTAAGGTCCACAATATTAGGACACAGCTGGCAGAAGACTTCTTCAGCTTGCTTGACAAAATGTAATTCGAATTACAACTAGATCATCAACCTTGAATTTATACTTGGGTTATTATGCATATTCTGTTTGAATCTTCTGATGACACCTCTATTCTTATTCTGTACAGTATTCGTTGTTCTGATACCTCTTCTTCAAGTTCAAACTTATTTTCTACAGGATATTGATATACATAAAAACAAGATGTGCCAATTTATGATTCATCATAAGCCCATGGGTATGTGACCAGTTGATTCATGAAAATTGTTGTTGATGACAAATTCAACCTTATCAATATACTTGTACCAAATTTTATGCTTATTTACAGGAACGTAAGTTCTCAATATGCGATTGACCTCTTTCAATGGTCTTTCACTAAGATTTGCCTGGGGATGATAAACTGAAATGTAGTAA